>NC_081553.1:66752950-66918699 GCF_963082655.1 Stomoxys calcitrans | reverse complement strand
GAACTTAGCACGTTCTTACTTTTTCTTTTTACTTTTTATACCCTCCACCATAGGATGGTGGGTATACTAACTTCGTCATTCTATTTGTAACTACTCGAAATATTCGTCTGAGACCCCATAAAGTATATATATTCTTGATCGTCGCGACATTTTATGTCGATCTAGCCATGTCCGTCCGTGTGTCTGTCGAAAGCACGCTAACTTCCGAAGGACTAAAGCTAGCCGCTTGAAATTTTGCACAAATACTTCTTATTAGTGTAGGTCGGTTGGTATTGTAAATGGGCTATATCGGTCCATGTTTTGATAAAGCTGCCATATAAACCGATCATGGGTCTTCATTTCTTGAGCCTCTAGAGTGCGGAATTCTTATCCGATTGGATGAAATTTTGCACGACGTGTTTTGTTATGATATCCAACAACTGTGCCAAGTATGGTTCAAATCGGTCCATTACCTGATATAGCTGCCATATAAACAGATCTGGGGACGTGACTTCTTGAGCTTCTAGAGGGCTCAATTCCTATCCGATTTGGCTGAAATTTTGCAAGACGTATTTTATTCTTACTTTCAACAACTGTGTCAAATAAGGTTCAAATCGGTTCATAACCTGATATAGCTGCCATAGAAACCGATCTGGGATCTTGACTTCTTGAGCTACTAGAGGTCGCAATTTTTATCCGATTTGCCTGATATTTTGTACGACGGATTTTATTATGACCATCAACATACGTGTTTATTATGATCTGAATCGGTCTATAGCCCGATACAGCTTCCATATAAATCGATCCCTCTATTTTACTTCTTGGGCCCCCAAAGGGTGCCATTCTTATTCGAATTGGCTGACATTTTACACAGGTCTCCAACATATAATTGAATTGTGGTCCAAACCGGACCATATCTTGATATCGCTCTAATAGCAGAGCAAATCTTTTCTTATATCCTTTTTTTGCCTAAGAAGAGATGCCGGGAAAAGAACTCGACAAATGCGATCCATGGTGGAGGGTATATAAGATTTGACGCGGCCGAACTTAGTACGTTCTTACTTTTACTTTTTACTTTTTTTTTAAATTTTATTTAGAGCGCACAATAAGCCGATTACTGTCTTAGGTGTATGGTCACCTAACCTATGTTATCAGATCCACCACAAAAATCAATATATTAACAACAGTTTATGGTGACCTAAGCGTGTAGAACTTTCCCCAGGCATAAAATTCTGACAACGTCTAGTGCAGCTTTTTATACCCTCCACTATAGGATGGGGGTATATTAATTTCGTCATTCCTTTTGTTACATTTCGAAATATTTGAATAAGACCCCATAAGATATTTTGCACAAATACTTCTTATTAGTGTAGGTCGGTTGGTATTGTAAATGGGCCATATCGGTCCATGTTTTGATAAAGCTGCCATATAAACCGATCTTGGGTTTTGATTTCTTGAGCCTCTAGAGTGCGGAATTCTTATCCGATTGGGATGAAATTTTGCACGACGTATTTTGTTATGATATCCAACAACTGTGCCAAGTATGGTTCAAATCGGTCCATAACCTGATATAGCTGCCATATAAACCGATCTTGGGTCTTGACTTCTTGAGCCTCTAGAGTGTTCAATTCCCATCCGATTTGGCTGAAATTTTGCATGACGTATTTTATTCTTACTTTCAACAACTGTGTCAAATAAGGTTCAAATCGGTTCATAACCTGATATAGCTGCCATAGAAACCGATCTGGGACTTCTTGAGCTTCTAGAGGTCGCAATTATTATCCGATTTGAATGATATTTTGTACGACGGATTCTCTTATGACCATCAACATACGTGTTTATTATGGTCTGAATCGGTCTATAGCCCGATAGAGCTCCCATATAAATCGATCCCTCTATTTTACTTCTTGAGCCCCCAAAGAGTGCCATTCTTATTCGAATTGGCTGACATTTTACACAGGTCTCCAACATATAATTGAATTGTGGTCCAAACCGGACCATATCTTGATATCGCTCTAATAGCAGAGCAAATCTTTTCTTATATCCTTTTTTTGCCTAAGAAGAGATGCCGGGAAAAGAACTCGACAAATGCGATCCATGGTGGAGGGTATATAAGATTTGACGCGGCCGAACTTAGTACGTTCTTACTTTTACTTTTTACTTTTTTTTTAAATTTTATTTAGAGCGCACAATAAGCCGATTACTGTCTTAGGTGTATGGTCACCTAACCTATGTTATCAGATCCACCACAAAAATCAATATATTAACAACAGTTTATGGTGACCTAAGCGTGTAGAACTTTCCCCAGGCATAAAATTCTGACAACGTCTAGTGCAGCTTTTTTATACCCTCCACCATAGGATGGGGGTATATTAATTTCGTCATTCCTTTTGTTACATTTCGAAATATTTGAATAAGACCCCATAAGATATTTTGCACAAATACTTCTTATTAGTGTAGGTCGGTTGGTATTGTAAATGGGCCATATCGGTCCATGTTTTGATAAAGCTGCCATATAAACCGATCATGGGTCTTCATTTCTTGAGCCTCTAGAGTGCGGAATTCTTATCCGATTGGGATGAAATTTTGCACGACGTATTTTGTTATGATATCCAACAACTGTGCCAAGTATGGTTCAAATCGGTCCATAACCTGATATAGCTGCCATATAAACCGATCTTGGGTCTTGACTTCTTGAGCCTCTAGAGTGTTCAATTCCCATCCGATTTGGCTGAAATTTTGCATGACGTATTTTATTCTTACTTTCAACAACTGTGTCAAATAAGGTTCAAATCGGTTCATAACCTGATATAGCTGCCATAGAAACCGATCTGGGACTTCTTGAGCTTCTAGAGGTCGCAATTATTATCCGATTTGAATGATATTTTGTACGACGGATTCTCTTATGACCATCAACATACGTGTTTATTATGGTCTGAATCGGTCTATAGCCCGATAGAGCTCCCATATAAATCGATCCCTCTATTTTACTTCTTGAGCCCCCAAAGAGTGCCATTCTTATTCGAATTGGCTGACATTTTACACAGGTCTCCAACATATAATTGAATTGTGGTCCAAACCGGACCATATCTTGATATCGCTCTAATAGCAGAGCAAATCTTTTCTTATATCCTTTTTTTGCCTAAGAAGAGATGCCGGGAAAAGAACTCGACAAATGCGATCCATGGTGGAGGGTATATAAGATTTGACGCGGCCGAACTTAGTACGTTCTTACTTTTACTTTTTACTTTTTTTTTAAATTTTATTTAGAGCGCACAATAAGCCGATTACTGTCTTAGGTGTATGGTCACCTAACCTATGTTATCAGATCCACCACAAAAATCAATATATTAACAACAGTTTATGGTGACCTAAGCGTGTAGAACTTTCCCCAGGCATAAAATTCTGACAACGTCTAGTGCAGCTTTTTTATACCCTCCACCATAGGATGGGGGTATATTAATTTCGTCATTCCTTTTGTTACATTTCGAAACATTTGAATAAGACCCCATAAGATATTTTGCACAAATACTTTTTATTAGTGTAGGTTGGTCGGTATTGTTAATGGGCTAAATCGGTCCCTGTTTAGATACAGCTGCCATATAAACCTGTCTCCCGATTTGACTGCTGGAGCCACTATAGGATGCAGTTCTTATCCCATTTGGCTGAAATTTTGAATCTAATGTTTAGTTATTGTGCCAGGTATAGTCAAAATCGTCCAATAGCTTGAAATGCAAATTTTCCCATGAACATTCCATTGAGGAACAAGGACAAACTTCTCACATATCAATGAGCGCTGTCCGATTCAAGTTTAATGATAAGGGGGCTCTTTTTTATGCCAAGTTCGAACGGTGAGCCGGAGATAACAGTTTTACATAGCAGCCATAAAAATTTTTCAAATGGCATAGTTCCTCACAAATGTCGCCAGCATTAGGCGACAAAATTCGAATCCTGGCGTTCAGCGTCATAGGCGGACATGATAACTCTGAGCTAAGGTAGCCTTCTCCATAGCTTGGCCTCAATATAAACCGAGGGAGAGAAAAATTTCGATCGTATTATTTTACCAATACATTCTATCAATCATTTTATTTCTTTAACATTTGCTCCCTTAGCATAGCGTTAATCCTAAATTACAGTTTCTGTCTAGCATTATTATTTTCCTCCAGTTCTCCTTGCAGAGTTGCCAGATGTACCAGATGAGCCATTTCTTGAAATTCTCCTTACCACAGTGTATTGCATGTTGCTGATGGTGAACTGTCTTGGAACTGGGGCTGCTGGTGTGCTCTGCGCTGCTACTTGGAAAACGCCAACGATGCTAACAAAAACCAAAAATAAGGCCAACAACTTCATAATGATTTTTTATTTTTTTTTCTTTAATTTAAATTTCTTTTGAAAAAGAGGATATTGAGCTATCTGTGCTGATGATGGTACTTGTTGCAAATGTTGGCGGGTTCTTCGCTTATATAGGGTTAAGATGTGTTTTGAAAGCTCTTCAAAGTTATTTGTTTAGGTGTGCTTATAAATTTTGATCTTGCTACAGTGAAATACTCAATCTTATTGATGTTTCTTAAAATTTAATCGAAAAAACCACACATTTGACCTAATTAACATTTTTTTTTATTTTATTTATTTATAAAAATACTTAGTACATATTTAGAAAATAGAAGCTTGGGCTACTAAGGCCATCAGCTTAATATATATATATATTTTTTTTGATTTTATGTCAAGACTGCGAAAAATGAAAAATCGCAATTTCTTTACTCCATTTCTTTTCAAAAAGTTATTTGCAATTTAATATGGTCTAAATGGGATCATGGCTGATGTGCAAGGTATACGAAATCTAAGTATATAGGGGCTGTATTAAATAATAACACAATGGTACTAAAGATAACAAGGAAAACAAGTAAAGAATCTTGGGTACTCTGCTAAGAATCAATACATAACATACTTGGGTTTGTTTTCGAAGAAATCGAAACCGGCATATGATTGACTCTTTCAGAACATTTTGGTCTACGTACCAAATTTTCATTAAATAGTATGAAAATTGACTCGTATGTAAGCTCATGAACTTAATTCCCAGTATAGGTTCATATGAAGTCTACACCAATCGGAATCAACCACGGTGTTGTCAATTTGGTTCTTAAAAGTAAATAAACGCACAGTTTGTTAAAGGATTACAAGTAAAAAGGCGTTAAGTTCGGCTGGGCCGAACTTTGGTTAACCACCACCTCGGGTGTATATGTAAACCACCTTTCGTCAAAATCCGGTGAAAAATGCATACCTTATATACCCCATAGCAGCTATATCGAAGTACAAGTCATTGTTCAATTGTGGATAACAAAATATTGGTCTTTTAGGTAGCTATATCTAAAAATAAACCGATTTGAACCATATACGACTCGGATGTCGCAAAGCATAACATAGGTCACTGTGTCAAATTTCAGTGAAATCGGTTTATAAATGCGCCTTTTATGGGACCAAGACTTTAAATCGAGATATCGGTCTATATGGTAGCTATAACCAATTCTGAACCGATTTGGGCGAAGTTGTAAAAAAATTTCGACGAGCCTAACACAACTCACTGTCCCAAATTTCGGCGATATCGGACAATACATGCGCCTTTTATGGGCCCAAAACTTTAAATTGAGAGATCGGTCTATATGGCAGCTGTATCCAAATCTGAACCGTTTTGGGCCAAGTTGCAGAAAAGTTTCGAAGAGACTAACACAACTCACTATTCCAAATTTCGGCCACGTCGTACAATACATGCGCCTTTTATGGGCCCAAAACATTAAATTGAGAGATCGGTCTATATGGCAGCTATATCCAAATCTAGACCGATCTGAGCCAACTTGAAGATGAATGTCGAAGAGCCTAACTCAACTCACTGTCCCAAATTTCAGCAAAATCGGATAATAAATGTGGCTTTTATGAAACTAAGACCCTAAATTGGCGGATCGGTTTATATGGCAGCTACATCAGGTTGTGAACCGATTACCACCATACTTAGCACAGATATTAGAAGTCATAACAAAAACGTCATGCTAAATTTCAGCCAAATCTGATAAGAATTGCGTCTTCTAGTGATTCAAGAAGTCAAGATCCAAGATCGGTTTATATGGCAGCTATATCAAAATATGGCCCATTTGCAATCCCAACCGACCTACAGTAATAAAAAGTATTTGTGCAAAATTTCAAGCGGCTAGCTTTACTCCTTCGAAAGTTAGCGTGCTTTCGACAGACATACGAAGGGACAGACGGCGGAATCGACTTAAAATTTCATGATGATCAAGAATATATATACTTTATGGGTTCTTAGACGAATATTTCGAGGAGTTACAAACAGAATGACGAAATTAGTATACCCTCATCCCATGGTGGAGGGTATAACAAGTAAAAAGGGCGTTAAGTTCGGCCGGACCAAACTTTGGCCGTCATAACCCGCTGAAAAATAATTTATGCCGCCATAGAAGCTATATCGAAATATGGTCCGGTTTGGACTAAATTCGGCACGGAAATTGAGTGGTGTAATAAGTACAAGTCATTGTTCAATTCTGTTCAAATTTGAATATAGCTAGGTTTGGCAGCTATATCCAAATATTTAGACCTATCTGAACCACATGAGTCACTGTGTCGAATTTCGGCGAAATCGGACAATAAATGCTCCTTTTATGGGCCAAAGACTTTAAATCGAGAGATCGGTCTATATGACAGCTATATCCAAATCTGGACCGATCTGGGCCAAATTGAAGAAGGATGTCGAAGGCCCTATCACAACTCACTGTCCCAAATTTCGGCGACATCGGGCAATAAATGCGCATTTTATGGTCTCACAACCTTAAATCGAGAACCGATCTGGGCCAATTTGAAGTAGGATGTCGAAGGCCCTAACACAACTCACTGTCCCAAATTTCGGCGAAGTCGGACAATAAATGCGTCTTTTATGGGACCTTATATCGAGATATAGGTCTATATGGCAGCTATATTCAAATCTGGACCGATCTGAGCCAAATTGAATAGGGATGTCGAAGGGCCTAACACAACTCATTGTCTCAAATTTTAGCGAAATCAGACAATAAATGCGCATTGTATGGGCCCAAGACCTTAAATCGAGAGATCGGTCTATATAACAGCTATATCCAAATCTGGACCGATCTGGGCCAAATTGAAGAAGGATGTCGAAGGACTTAACACAACTCACTGTCCCAAATTTCGGCGAAATCGGACAATAAATGCCTTTTTTATGGGCCATAGGTAGGACCATATTTAGATATAGCTACCATATAGACCGATTTGCCGAATGAGTGTCTTAAGCCCATAAAAGCCGCAATTATTAGCCGTGATTTCGCTAAAATTTGAAATAGCGAGTTGTTTTAAGTTTTAAAATTAAAATACTGAGGGCCTTGTATTTAAGTAAGAGCTGGTGCTACCTGAGCCCTCGCGTAGACTCTCCTCTCAAAATCGCTGTTTTACCCAATATCCTATATAGCAAACCAATAAGGAAAGGCAAAAATCGGGCGGGCCGACTATATAATACCTACACCACCCAGAATACGTAATTCTTTCAATACATGGAACCAATTATGAAATCTTTTTAGAGTCATATCGGATTAGGATTTCAAATAATACAACTCATGGCTTCTACAGCTTTTAAGGCCACATCGGTTGAAAAATATATATGGGCGCTATATCTATATCTGCACCGATTTTGATGAAATTTTCCACACATATGAGGACGTCAACTAGAACACCTCGTGCTAAATTTTGCAAAGATCGGACATAAACTGTGGCTTCTACAGCCACATCGGTTGAGAAATATATATGGGCGCTATATGTAAATCTGAACCGATTTTGACGAAATTTTCCACACATATAAGGACGCCAAATAAAACACCTAATGTTTAATTTTGTAGAGATAGGACCTAAATGGTGGCTGTTACAGGCTTAAAAGGTCATATCGGATGAAAGAAATATATGGGCGTTATATCTAAATCTTGTCCGATTTTGACGAAATTTTCCACACATATTAGGAAGTCAAATAAAACACCTCATGCTAAATTTTGCAAAGATCGGACCAAAATTGCGGCTTCTACAGCCTTAAAAGGCCATATCGGATGAAAGATATATATGTGAGCTATATCTAAATCTGAACCGATTTTTTCAATAGCGTTCATCCTTGGGCGAAAGAAGTGACATGTGCAACATTTCATGATAATCGGACAATAAATGCGGCCTGTACCTTGATCACAAGAATGCATGGACAGACAGACAGACGGACATAGCTAAATAGAATCAGGAAGTGATTCTAAGCCAATCGGTATACTTAACAATGGGTCTAGCTCTTCTCTTTCTTGGTGTTGCAAACAAATGCACAAACTTTTAATACCCTGTACAGTGGTGGTGTAGGGTATAAAAACGATTTTCGCTCGATTTAAATGAAGTTCAGAGGAGAATTTGAACACGTCATTTGTGTAGATTGTGGGTGTTTTTTTTTTATAAACCCACCACTATGGGGGTATACTAATCTAGTCATGCCGTTTGTAACACCTAGAAGTATTCGTCTGAAATTCCATAAAGTACCATATATATATTCTTAATTGTCTCGACGATTTGATTAGCCATGTCCGTCCGTCCGTCTGTCGAAATCATGAAATCAGTCGAAAGCGTAAAGCTAGCCGCTTGAATATTGATATATTGATTTAATATTGATGTAGGTTGTTGGAGATTGCAAATAAGCCATATCGGTTCAGATTCTCCCGATTTGACTTCTTGAGCTTCTGGAAGTCGCAATTTTTGTTCGATCTGGCTCGAAATTTGCATGTAGTGTTCTTTTACGACTTTCAACAACTGTGTCAAGTACGCTCTAAATCGGTCTATAACCTGACATAGCTCCCATATAAACCGATCCAAAGATTTTACTTCTTGAGCATTGTTCGATTTGGACGAAATTTTACATGTAGTGTTCTGTTATAACTTCCAACAAATGTGCCAAGTACGCTCCGAATGGGTCTATAACCTGATGTAGCTCCTATATAAACCGATCTATCGATTTGACTTCTTGAGCCTCTGGAATTCGAAATTTTTGTTCGATTTATCTGAAATTTTGCACGTAGAGTTCTGTTATGACTTCCAACATCTGTGCCTTATACGGTCCAAATCAGTCTATAACCTGATATAGCTCCCATATAAACCGATCTCCCGATTTGACTTCTTGATTTTTGCCCTCTTTGGCTGAAATTTTGCACGTGGGTTTCTGTTATGATTCCAACATCTGTGCCAAATACGGTCCAAATCGGTCTAGAACCTGATATTGCTCCCATGTAAACCGGTCTCTCGATCATTCTTGTTCGGTTCCTAGAAGCTTCAGTTTTTGCTGGTTTGACAAATTATGCCCTTCAACTAAATTTAGGTGGTATACAATTTTAGCAGAATCCATGGTGGTGGGTTCGCAAGATTCGGCCCGGCCGAACTTAGCACGCTTTTACTTGTTACAAATAAGGAAGCAGGGTTTCGAAAGTATAAGTTTATCCTTTATTAAGCTATGGTTAAACAATAGAAGCTATCGCTCAATTCTTATCATTAACATTTTCTTCCCAAGTAATTCATTAATCATAAATTATAACAAGCATATAGTTGAGGTCTGGTAGAATTATGCCTTTCTATTCAGTTTCCTTGCAGAGTTGCCAGTTGTGCTATTTGAGCCATTTCTTTGAATTCGCCTCACCACGGTGTACTGCATGTTGGTGATGGTGAACTGCCTCTGATTTGCCGTTGTAGTTTGCGCTGCTACTTGGAATACACCAACGATGCTAACAAAAAGGAAAAATAAAACCAAACAATTCATGATGATTTTTTTTTTTGGAATTGAAAATTTTTCTTGTGTAAAAGACGATATTGAACTATCTGTGTTGCTGATGGTATTTCTTGCAAATGTAGGTCTTTTTCTTCGCTTATATAGGCATATAATGAATAATGGATATGCCTTAAATTTGTTTGTTTAGGTGTATTTATATAGTTTGACCTTGGAGCAATATTGACATTTTGTTTTATTTGGAGTACTGATGGTTTTTGGTGTTTACTAAGATTTAATAACTAGACAAAAAACTTCTTTGACCTATATAACGCAAGTTTATTTTGATTTTGTGCCAAACTAAACATAAAGGCAAGGGTTCTAAGGAAACCTCTAAAATCGGAATAAGTTTGGCAGGGCCATATCTTGGGTACGCACTCTGGTAGAAAATTTACTTAGAAAAATTATGCACCAATGGATTCATTATCGTGCCAAATCGGATAAGAATTGAGCCCTCTAGTGGCTCAAGAAGTCAAGATTCAAGATCGTTTTATATGGCAGCTATATCAGGATATGTACCGATTTGAACCATACTTAATACAGTTGTTGGAAGTCAAAACGAAACATAACGTCATACAAAATTTCAGCCAAATCAGAAGGGAATTGCGCCTTCTAGTGGCTTCAGAAGTCAAGACCCCAGATAGGTTTAGATGACAGCTATATCAGGTTATAGACCGATTTCAACCATACTTAATGCAGTTGTTGGAAGTCATAACGAAACACGTCATACAAAATTTCAGCCAAATCGGAAAGGAATTGCGCCCTCTAGAGGTTCAAGAATGTCAAAACCCCAGATCGATTTAGATGACAGCTATATCAGGTTATAGACCGATTTCAACCATACTTAGTAGGAAATCAAAACAAACTACCTCATGCACAATTTCAGCCAAATCGGATAAGAATAGCGCACTCTAGTGGCTCAAGAAGTCAAGATCCAAGATCGGTTTATATGACAGCTATATCAAAACATCTACCGATATATCCCATTTACAATCTCAACCGACCTGCAATAATAAGAAGGATTTGTGGAAAATTTCAGGTTAGCTTTACTTCTTCGAAAGTAAGCATGCTTTCGACATACAGACGGAGGGACAGATGGACGGACATGGCTAAATCGACTTAAAATTTCATGACGATCAAAAGTATATATACTTTATGGCGTCTTAGACGAATATTTCGAGGAGTTACAAACAGAATGACGAAACTAGTAAACCTCATCCTGTGGTGGAGGGTATAAAATGCCGCAGACGGATTATCAGCACAGAAAGGATATGCGTACAGACGGACAGGACTAAGCCGAATGAGCAGGAATTTCTGAGTCAAAATATACATTTTATCGCAGCCACAGTAGTGGTGTGACATAGTTTGTGCTTTTATAATAACTACTTAGTACTTAGTACTTAGTTTGCCAATTTCATGGTAGGCCCTCAAATACTCAAACCGGATTACTTAGAAAGAATTACATCCAACTTTGGACGTCATGGCCGTACGGGTATCATTAACCGATCGCCGTAATAGATTGTGATTTTTTAAGAGCAATAGGAAAGCTTTAAAAAAAAAACACATAAAATTTATAAAAAATTCATGAAATCTTTAATTGAACCGATAGTACGGTTCATTTAATTTAATGTTTGAAAATTATTTCATGCTAATGTTAACCATAACTGCGCCTCAAATGGTCCATCCGATTAGACCAATTTTGACATACTCTCTTCAACATTTCGGTTGGTATCTCACGAATAAATGCTTCAACGTTGTCTTCCAATGCGTCAGTTGAAGCGGGCTTGTCTTTATGGACATGAGCTTTAACATAGCCCTACAAAAAATAGTATAAACGCTTTAAATTGCACGATCTAGGCGACCAATTGACCGGTCCCGAATGTAAAATAAAATGTTCACCAAACTCGTCTCTCAATAGGTTCATTATAACACGTGCTATAAGGCATGGGGCACCGTCTTGTAGAATCCACATGTCATGCAAATCAAGCTTTTGCATTTTGGGCAAAAAAAAAAGTTGCATATCATCTCAAGGTAGCGCTCACCATTCAACGTTACGTTACGATTCGCATTATCATTGAAGAAGTACAGTCCAATGATGCCGCCAGCCCATAAACCGCAACAAACTATGACTTTTTCTGGATGCATTGATAGCTCTTGCAATGCTTCTGGCTTATCTTCACTCCAAAATCGACAATACTGCTTATTTACGTACCCATTGAGCGAAAAATGAGCTTCGTCCATAAAATGAAGAAGTGCGCGATGAATTTTCTTTATAGAACACACATTTTGATAATAAAATTCAATAAATTGCAAGCGTTGTTCGTTTGTAAGACGATTGAGGGTAAAATTATAGTCCAAATAGGTCTAACATATATGTGGGAGCTATAACCAAATCTGAACCGATTTTTTTCCAATTTCAATAGGCTTCGTCTCTGGGCCAAAAAAGATGGCCGTTCCAAATTAGAAGCCGATCGGATGAAAACTGTGAACCGTACTTTGTACACAAATCAAAATGGTCAGACAGACGGACGAACGGCAGAGACACGGACATAGTTAAATCGAATCAGAAAATAATTCTGAGTCAATCGGTACACTCATCAAAGGGTCTAGCTCTCTTTCTTCTGGGTGTTACAAACAAATTCAGTAAGTAAAAATACTCTGTACCACAGTAGCGGTGTTGGGTATACAAATGCTTAACCATTTTTAACAAAAATTTCCATTCATATAGGTCAGGGTTAGTTCTAGCTTTATCAAAAACAAAAAAAAAAAAAATAAATTAAAAATTAAAACAAATACAAATAAAAAAATAAAATAAAATTGTATATATAAACTAAATAAACATTAGGAAATTGTATATATAAACAAAAGTCAAACTTTAAGTTGTACATTGTTGCTGTGTTAATAACCCATACCCAGTATCATTGACTTCACATGTATGAGTATCATTCAAAATCAGGTCACATTCAACAAATTTGAAGTTTGGGAAAATATTTGGGTTATGTTTATTTAAAGTGTATGTTTTTTTGCGAATAGTATATTTGTTTTGCTGAAAATCTTATAAAAGGAAGAACTTTTATATCAAAATAGCAATCGCTGTCCAACGACTTAAGAGTAGAGCAATCAACCTTCCTAACAGAAGAGGTTACTTAAGTGTATAGTTTAGTATTATCATTTAGCAAGAATAATACCCCAGGGTGAGGATGATTTATACCAAAGTGCTTTGTGGGGTGAGAATTATATAATAGTTAATATAGTTATACGAAGTATTTTAGTTAGTACTTGAAGTTTGCTGGGATATCCTAAAGATGCCGATATTGGCAAAAGACAACATTAAAGTTAGTCCCTTAATTGAATTTCATATCTTCCTCTTTTTATGTTTGCTTGTCGGGTTGTTTGTTCCGTATAGATTCAAAGATTGTGTAGGTTGGTCTGGAATGAAACATGGGCTATATAATTTGTATACCCTCCACCATAGGATGGGGATGGGACACCAAAAAGTATATATATTCTTGATCGTCATGACATTTTAAGTCGTTCTAGTCATATACGTCCGTCTGTTTGTCCGTCCGTCCGTCTTTCCGTCTGTCCGGCCGTCCGTCTGTCTGTCGATAGCACGCTAATTTTCGAAGCAGTAAAGCTAGTCGCTTGAAGTTTTGCACAAATAATTTTATTAGTGTAGGTCGGTTGGGATTGTAAATGGGCCAAATCGGTCCATGTTTTGATATAGCTGCCATATAAATCGATCTTGGGTCTTGACTTCTTGAGCCTCTAGAGGGCGCAATTCTCTTCCGATTTGACTGAAATTTTTCACGTGGTGTTTTGGTATCACCAACAGCTGTGTTAAGTATTGTTAAAATCGGTTCATAACCTGACCCGGGTCTTGGGTCTTGACTTCTTCAGCTTTTAGAGGGTGTAATTCTTATCCGATTTGGTTGTAATTTTGCGCGTGGTGTTGTAGTGTCACTTCCAACCACTGTGCTAAGGACGGTTAAAATCGGTTATAAAAAAGCACTTTCTTGCAATATTTCTCAAAATCGGACTAACATATATATGGGAGCTATAACTAAATCTGAACGGATTTCGAGCAAACTTCTCCGATACTGTGGCAGTCATCGAGGAAAGCGTTTTGAAAAATTTTGGCAAGATGGGTCAATAAATGCGCTTGCTGTGATTCTAGAGGTTAAAATAGGGCGATATATGTGCTATATCTAAATCTGAAACGATTTCCATGAAATTTTCCAGTAATGACGTGAGTAAAGAGAAAATCCTTCCTGCCAAATTTAGAGAGAATCGGTAAACAAAAGACCATTTTATTGCAATATTACTGAAAATCGGATAAACATATATAGGGTGATTTTTTTGAGGTTAGGATTTTCATGCATTAGTATTTGACAGATCACGTGGGATTTCAGACATGGTGTCAAAGAGAAAGATGCTCAGTATGCTTTGACATTTCATCATGAATAGACTTACTAACGAGCAACGCTTGCAAATCATTGAATTTTATTACCAAAATCAGTGTTCGGTTCGAAATGTGTTCAAAATTTGACAAATTTTGTTCAGCGATGAGGCTCATTTCTGGTTGAATGGCTACGTAAATAAGCAAAATTGCCGCATTTGGAGTGAAGAGCAACCAGAAGCCGTTCAAGAACTGCCCATGCATCCCGAAAAATGCACTGTTTGGTGTGGTTTGTACGCTGGTGGAATCATTGGACCGTATTTTTTCAAAGATGCTGTTGGACGCAATGTTACGGTGAATGAACACATTTCGAACCGAACACTGATTTTGGTAATAAAATTCATTGATTTGCAAGCGTTGCTCGTTAGTAAGTCTATTCATGATGAAATGTCAAAGCATACTGAGCATCTTTCTCTTTGACACCATGTCTGAAATCCCACGTGATCTGTCAAATACTAATGCATGAAAATCCTAACCTCAAAAAAATCACCCTATATATGTTTATCCGATTTTCAGTAAAATCTGAAACGATTTCATCACAATCCTTGAAAGTTAAAGAACTTAAGCACCCAAATTCGGCACGGACATTGAGTGGTCTAATATATATGTCACTATTCAATTTGTAGAACAAAATATTTGTCTTTGTGGCAGATATATCCAATTATAAACTGATCTCAACCATATAAAGGTCGGATATCGTGCGGCTCAGAAAAACTCACTGCTTCAAATTTCACCAAAATCGGGTAATAGATAAAGCTTTTATGGGCTTCAGTCCCCTTATTGGCTGATCGGTCTTTATGGCAGCTATATCTAAATATAATCCCATCAGAACCATATTTAGGTCGAATGTCGGGAGGTCTTAACCTACTCACTGTTTCAAATTTCAGCGAAATCGGGTAATAAATAAAGCTTTTATGGTCTTCAGACCCTTTATCGGGAGATCGGTCCATATGGTAGTTACATATCGGGAGGCCTTAAACTACTCACTTTTTCAAATTTCAGCAAAATCGGATGAAAAATAAAGTTTTTATGGGCATTAGACCCTTTATCGGAAAATCGGTCTATATAACAGCTAAATCCAAATATGGTCCGATTTGGCCCGTTCAAGAACTTAACCATAGCTCCGTATCGAACTTTTTGGAAATGCAATGTTTCGCCTATGTTTGGCATGAATGTCAGACCCATGAATCTGGAAAATTTCAAAAATATAAACCGATCTCATGATTCAACATCTTGAGCCCTTGCAAGCCACAATTTTTGTCCGATTTGGCTGAAGTTGAGCACGAGCAAAACAATTTGTTATGACTCAACAACTGCACTAAATACGGTCCATAACCTGATATAGCTCCCATATACACCGATCTCCCGATTTGACTTCTTGAGCCCCTGGAAGCCGCAATTTTTGTGCGATTTGGCTGAAATTGCATGCCGGGTTCTGGCATGCCTTCCAACAACTGTGTCAAGCACGGTCCAAATTGGTCTATAACCTGATATGGCTTCCATAAAAACCGATCTCCCGATTTGACTTCTCCCAAGCAGTATCAATCTTTTATTTAAAATTAATTCAGCTATTCATGCTCTGCTTTTCAAAACAACAAAGGGGTACAAACACAGAGTGGTGAATTTCATAGTCAGAGCTGCTTATTTGTATAACAAAGTTTCTGCCAGCGTTGCCGTTGAGAAAAATTTTAAGGGGGCAATAAAATGGGATTTTTTTTTGGAAAGACCAAATTTTTACTAAAATTAATTTAAAAATTTTACAATTTTTGTTTGTTTCTCTTTCGAGACGAACTCAATGATCGGAGATGCAAGTGGAAAAGGAGAGCCAAAGATAGCAACACACATCAACCACTATGGGACGCCTTTCGTCTTTGGTTAGAAGACTTCTCAAACATATTAGGTGTGATGACTACAAGGGCCGTGCGTTGGTATGTTGTATTTGAATCGTATTAATAGCGAAAACGCATCAATTACCACATTAACCACACTCGACAACCATGTCTATTAGGTGTACTTTTCCCAATGCATGTATTTTTGTGTTATGACAAACATTCTTTCTGTGACAAATTACACTTCGTCCGTACTACACATGATTTTGTGCATCTGTTGGAAGTTGTATTGATGGCTTCGAACGCCAAGACAACGGCATTGGCTCTCGCTGTTGCTCCGTGTGCGCAGGTTCGAATCCTGGCCGGGCTCTGCCGAATTTTTCATATTTCAAGTTTTTGCTTGTTAGGGCGAAGATCATTAAATTTTTACAATTTTACTTTAGCCAAAAAAAAAAAAAAATAAATAAATAAATAAAAATAATTAACACATATATAAATTCGAAGCCATCAACACAACTTTCAAACGATGCACAAAACCATGTGCATATCCTGCATACACGGTTTAATTAAAAATTTTGCCAAAATCGGTGCTATAAAAGAATTTGCATTATTAATAAAAGATTTTGTAATTTGCATCCCATAATGACCAAATTCGACACGAATATTGAGTGGTCTGATAAGTGAAAGTCATTGTTCAATTTTGTAGAACAAAATATTGGTCTATTTGGTAGTCATATTCAAATATAGACCCATCTGAACCATATACGACACGGATGTGTCAAATTTCACCGAAATCGGATTATTAATACTCTTTAAATCGTGAGATCGGTCTGTATTACAGCTATATCCAAATCTGGACAGATGTGGGCCGAATTGCAAACTCACTGTCCCAATTTTCGGCGAAATCGGACAACAAAATCGCCTTTTATGGGCCCGAGACCTTACATCGAGAGATCGGTCTTTATGGCAACTATATTCAAATCTGGACCGATCTGTGCCATATTACAGAAAGATGTCGAAGGGCAAAACACAACTTACTGTCCCAAATTTCGGCGACATCGGACAATAAATGCGCATTTTATGGGCCCAAAGCCTTAAAACGAGAGATCGGTCTATATGGCAGCTATATCCAAGTCTGAATCGATTTGAACCAAATTAAAGAAGAATGTCGAAGGGACTGAATCAATTCACTGACCCATATTTCGACGACATCGGACAACAAATACGCCTTTTATGGGCCCAAGACCTTAAATCGAGTGATCGGTCTAAATGGCAACTATATTCAAATCTGGACCGATCTGTGCCATACTACAGGATGATATCGAGGAGTCTAACATTACTCACTGTTTTAAATTTCGGCGACAACGGACAAAAAATACACTTTTATGGGCCCAAAACCTTAAATCAAGAGATCGGTCTATATGACAGCTATATTCAAATCTGAATCGATCTGGATCAAATTGAAGAAGAATATCGAAGGGCCTAAAAAAACTCACTGTCCCAAATTTTGGCTAAATCGGACAATAAATGCGGCTTTTATGGGCCCAAGACCTTAAATCGAGAGCTCGGACTATATGGCAGCTATATCCAAATCTCGATCGATCTGGGCCAAATTAAAGACGAATGTTGAAGGACCTAACACATCTCACTGTCCCAATTTTCGGCGACATCGTATAATAAATGCGCCTTTTTTGGGCCCAAGAACTTAAATCAAGAGATCGGTCTATATGGCAGCTATATCCAAATCTGGATTGATCTGAGCCAAATTGAAGAAGAATGTCGAAGGGACTAAAACAACTCACTGACCTAAATTTCGGCGACATCGGACAATAAATACGCCTTTTATGGGCCCAAGACCTTGGTGGGTATAATTATTGAGTTGTATGAGGCGGTAAACAATATTTGTCTCTTTCTAGATGTTCTTTTGTCAAATGTGTTTTCGTCTAGCCACTCTAAAAAGGGTGATTTTTTTAGATTTTTAGGAAAGGTTAAAAAAAAGGACAGAAAATTCTGAAAAAATTAACTAAATCTTAATTTGAATCGATAGTGCGGCCATATAATTTAATGTTTGAAGATTATTTCACGCTAATGTTGACCGTGACTGCGCCTCAAATCGTCCATTCGCTTAGTCCAATTTTTGGACTTCGGCCGGTATCTCACGAATAAATGCTTCAATGTTGCCTTCCAATTGAAGCGGGCTTGTCTGTATAGACATGAGTTTTATCATAGCCCCACAAAAAATAGTCCAAAGGTGTTAAATCGCACCATCTAGGCGGACAATTGAGCGGTCCCGAACGTGAAATAAAATGTTCACCGAACTCGTCTCTCAATAGGTTCATTATTACGCGTGCTATAAGGCATGGGGCACCGTCTTGTTGCATTTTGGGCAAAAAAATGTGTATATCATCTCACAGTTTCGTTGCAATTCGCATCATCATTGAAGAAGTACGGTCCAATGATGCCACCAGCCCATAAACCGCACAAAACTGTGACTTTTTCTGGATGCATTGTTAGCTCTTGCAATGCTTCTGGCTCATCTTCACTCTAAAATAGACAATTCTGCTTATTTATGTACCCATTGAGCTCTTAACAGACCACGCACTTGAAATAAAATGTTCACCGATCTCGCCTCTCAATAAGTTCATTGATACGCGTGACGTATGGCATGTGGCACCGTCTTGTTGAAATCACATATCAAGCAAGTCAAACTCTTGCATTTTGGGCAAAAAAACTTCGATATCATCTCACAGTTTCATTACGATTCGCATCATCTTTGAAGAAGTACGGTCCAATGATGCCTCCAGCCCATAAACCGCACCAAACTGTGACTTTATCTGGATGCCAAAACTCCACAAACGCAGACGCCGGCATAAGTGGGAAAATGTATCCTCTGTTATAGCCGGAAATCGAAATCAACCATTTAGTTGATTGGCGTATGCTCATGATATTGTTGACTTTTATTAGTATTTTATAGAAATTTACTCAAAATTTATTGTTAAGCTAATTCTCTTCTCAATGAGTAAAAACTGTTTACATGGTAGAAGGAAGTGTTTTTAGAAGAAATACTCAAAAGTTTGCTCATGCCTAAAACGATAAAAGACATTGCATCATAATAAAATCAAATGAAATGAATAGTCTTTTGTCTTGTACGTCAAAATAATTCAAAGGAGTTGATACTAAATGAGAACAATGATCAAACCTTTTCTATAAAAGTTCCTCAATGATTTTGTTGAGTTATTGTCTACGAGTTTTAAAACAAATACTGAAACTGTGACGTCTAATTGTTAGGGGCTAGAAAACAAAGCCATCCAAACTTAAGAACAAAGAAATTTGTTTTTACTCTACTGTTTTCGAAAATTTTGCGCATGAGTTGTTAACAATGCAGCATGTCTATGTTACCATCGATTAAAAATTTATTTAGCAGTTAAATAAATAAAATTTTGTTTTATTCCAAAGAGTATAAAAGATGAGAGAAATGTTGAATGAAATTGTAGTTCGACTAGCTTCTCGACATCGATTTAAACTGTAACAGGAACAGAAAGCTGATTAAGGCAACCCATCAACAATAATGCAGTTCTCCATTGGATTGATCCTTTTCTTCATATTTGCCATGTGTGGCATCAACAATGTCATGGGCCAAGCATCAACCACAACTCCAGTAAGGAGAACTTTCCGCATCAGCAATATGCAATACACAGTGGTCAGGAGGATCACAAGAAGAAGAAATACCAGTGGATAACAAAACTAAATAAAACCGAAAACTTATTTAAAACTTAAGAAATTAATTTAATTTTGAATTTAGAGTAACAAAAAAGACATTTGGTTTCTTAAAAAGCGAGAGGCCTAAGGTTGAGTCTACGAAATATCAGAAAAAAATTGAAAATTAGCCCGCAATTTGACCCATATAACAATTTAATTGGACAAATCGGTTTTGTTTGAATATCTGCACACTCTTAAAGCTAAGGAATTGAAAGCGGGATATCGGTTTATATGAGGATGCATCACCTCCATAATTGCTTTATACCCTCCACCAAAGGACGGGGGTTTGATAATTTCGTCACTACGTTTGTAACACACGAAATGTTGGGTCTCTGATCAACATGATCTTGATCGTCTTGACATTCTAAGTCGATTGAGCCATGCCCGTCCATCTGTCAAAAGCAAGATAACTTTCAAAGGAATTAAGCTAGGCTCTTGAGTTTTTGCACAAATACTAGAGTAGGTCAGTTGGGATTGTAAATGGGCCATATCGGTTCATGTTAGGATACAGCTGCCACATAAAACTATCTCACATTTTGTCTTCTTGAGCCTCTAGAGGGAGCAATTCTTATCCAATTTTTCCTGAAATTTTCTACGATTTGTTTTGTTTTGACTTCCAACAAGTGTGCCAAGTACCCTCTGAATCAGTTCATAACCTGATATAGCTGCCATATAAACCAATCTCGGATCTTGATTTCTTGCGCCCCTATAGTGAGCAGTTCTAGCCCAATTTGAGCAGTTCTAGCCCGATTTGGCTGGAAATTTTTCACAATGTGTTTTGTTTTCACTTTCAACAAGTGTGTCAAGTATGCTCTAAATCGGTTCATAACCTTATATAGCTGCCATATAATCCGATATCGGATCTTGACTTTTTGAGCCTTCCCGAGTGCGCAATTATTATTCGATTTGGTTGACATTTTCCCCTAAGTGCTTTGTTTTGACTTCCTACCACTATGTCAATTATGGTCCAAATCGGTTTAGAAACTGATATAACCCCCATGAAAGCTGATCCTCCGAATAAACATCTTGAGACTCTAAATGGCGCAATCCTTATCCGATTTGGCTGAAATTTTGTACAACGACTTCTTTTATGACCTTCAACATTCGTGCCATATATGATCTGAATGGGTTTATAACCCAATAAACTCCAATATAAACCGGTATCTCGATGTTATTTCTTAGCCCTTGACGGGCGCAATTCTTATCCGATTTGGCTGAAATTTTGCACTATGAATTCTACTATGATCTTCAAACCAAGTATAGTGCTGATATAAATCGAGTAGCATGGCAATTTTTGTCCATTATCCTTTGTTTGCCTATAAAGAGATACCGGGCAAGGAACTTGTTTCAATTTTGAAACGAGATTTATTTTGATGCTTTTCTACGATCAGAAAATAAACTTCTTGTTTTGTCCCCATCACTCGTTTTGCTTGATCCTAGTTTTCGTTGGTCTTTAATAAACACGCATTTAAGAAATTCATACTGACCACGATGGTTTGTTATACCCTCCATCATAGGTTGGGGCTATAATCTGAAATGCAAATTTGCCCATGAACATTCCACTAAGGAACAGGACCTGGGCAAACCTGATATAGCACCCATACAAACCGATCTCCTCATTTTACTACATGAGACTTTAGGTGGTGCAATTCTTACCCGATTTGATGACTTCTGCTATGACCTTCAAACTATATGCCAAATATGGCCCAAATCTGCCCATAACCTGATGTAGGTCCTCTCTCCTTTTAACATCTTAAGAAAAGATCTCTCCTTTTGACAGTAAGCAATTCTTATCCAAACACTTAAAAAATCTGCCTATCCCATCTTGCCTGTAAAGAGATACAATGCTAAGAACTTGACAAATGCGACGCATGGTGGAGAGCTTTTACTTGTTAAACATCTTAAATTCATTGTTCTTGTCATTGATTTACCATACACCACTGCTATAGTACAACGTATTATAGCTGAGTACATTTGTGTATTTGAGATAGAAAAGTATACGGATCGACTCAGACTAGCTGTCTGTGTATCTCTCTGTTTGTCCCTGTTAACTTGTACAGGTCGTAATTTTCATCCGATCATCTTTGGAGCAGGCATTTGTTTTTTGACCTAGAGGTGAATCTTATAAAAGATGATTTTTAGATATTGTATTTTTGGTCATGCACGTTTCGTGTTTTGTTTCACTGTCAAACAACATCAGCTAGGTGTACAATTTAACCATGAATCGTTTTGTAAATGAACATCACTTGCAAATTGTTGAATTTTATTATCAAAATACGTGCTCTGTTAAGAAAGTTCATCTCGCACTTCTTGTGTTCAGCGACGAAACTCGTTTTTGGCTCAATAGCACGTGCCCATTTTTCGATTTTGGAGTGAAGATCAGCATTGCAAGAGCTACCAATGCATCCAGAAAAAGTCATACTTCGATGTGGTTTATGGGCTGGCGGCTCATTGGACCGTACTTCTTCAAATATGAATCGTAGCGTAACTGTGAATGGTGTGCGCTGAGATGATATTCAACTTTTTCATGTGGTTTCAACAAGACGGTGCCACATGTCACACAGCACGCGTAACAATGGACTTATTGAGAGGCGAGTTCGGTGAACATTTTATTTCACGTTCGGGACCGTTCAATTGGCCACCTAGATTGTGCGATTAAACGCCTTTTTCAAAAATACTCACTACCATACACTCACAACACATTCTCTCTACATAGATGTATAACGGAGGAAGAGGATTGCATCCAAACAGTAGAAGGTAGAGAACAACAAGATATAGCGAGGGCAAAATTTACAACGGTGATAGATGATCATTTGAGAAAGACAGAGCTTAACTACTGGGATAAGTACATCACACAGTCAGTGGTCCAAACATAAAAATTTTTGAAGGAAAACGACAATATATTGGGTTGCCCAAAAAGTAATTGCGGATATAGTCGGCGTTGACAAATTTTTTCACAGCTTGTGACTCTGTAATTGCATTCTTTCTTCTGTCAGTATTCAGCTGTTACTTTTAGCTTGCTTTAGAAAAAAGTGTAAAAAAAGTATATTTGTATTCATTCTAAATTTTATTAAAAATGCATTTACTTTCTTTCAAAAAAATCCGCAATTACTTTTTGGGCAACCCAATATTAATTTTAAATGCGGATTAGGGCGGAAAGACGGTTGCATTGACAAAAGACGACTATAAAAGTAAGATGAACAATATTTTGATGGACATATGCACATACAACACATTGCAAAGAGATTCTACATCTGGTCTACAAGCCAGGAATAATTCACTTGATGACACATTGTTGAACATGAATCTAATAAGCATCATGGAGAAGAAATTGGTTAACAATACCGCATTAGCGCCACGCATTTATGGATTTCCGAAGATCCATAAGGAAGGGGTGCCCTTAAGACCTATCTGCTCTTCGTTGAAATCCCCTGGACACGGTCTGTTGTGGATATTTTGAAGAATATAACCACATATTCCACATACAATGCCAAAGATGCAATTGATTTTAAATCGAGAAAAAATAATGTCGTCGTAGAGGAGGACGCAGTTATGATCTCATTCGACAAGGCATCCTTGTTTTCAAGCATACCGATAGCGTTAGTCATTACAATGGCAGAGAGTAAATCGGAATTATTGGAGGAATATACAAAAATACCAAAAGAACTTTTCACAAAAATTCTCACTTTTTGCATCAAGGGCACGCGGTATTTTCAATATGAGCATAAGACATATGGACATCGTAAAGGCATGTCTATGGGGTCGCCGGATTCTCCGGTCATAGTAGATATAATAATGGAGGAACTATTACATGTAGCTATAAATAAAATAACGACTTAACCCAAAATTCTGACGAAAATTACTCTCTAAGCATCCCAGAAGGACGATTAGTAATACGGCAACGAATTTCATTCAAAGGGTGCTGGCAATAGGCCACAAGGTAGGATAAGAAGTACATTAAAATTAACCGATTTTCCGCCCAAGATAGTTTTTCGATTCTATCACACTGTGCAACGTCAGTTTTAATGTGTTGCTTTTGAGATTGCAGTTGGTGTAACAAGATTCCTGCAATTGTTTCACACACGATTTCATCATTGCCTCCCCATAAGCTCTGCGTTTTAGATCTATCGCTAGTTTGAAGGAGACTCTTTCTAATGCTGGCGAAATTTGTTAGGTACTATGCCATGTATAAACTTCTCCCCAAACGGGTATCGCACTGCGGCACGACGTTCTGATTCGGTTATCAGAAGGAGGTCCATTGTCATTGAGCTTAAACTTGATTCGGACAGCACTCATTGATATGCGCTAGTTCTGTTCTCAATGATTGAGAACTATAGGGTGATTTTTTTGAGGTTAGGATTTTCATGCATTAGTATTTGACAGATCACGTGGGATTTCAGACATGGTGTCAAAGAGAAAGATGCTCAGTATGACTTGACATTTCATCATGAATAGACTTACTAACGAGCAACGCTTGCAAATCATTGAATTTTATTACCAAAATCAGTGTTCGGTTCGAAATGTGTTCATTCACCGTTCAGCGATGAGGCTCATTTCTGGTTGAATGGCTACGTAAATAAGCAAAATTGCCGCATTTGGAGTGAAGAGCAACCAGAAGCCGTTCAAGAACTGCCCATGCATCCCGAAAAATGCACTGTTTGGTGTGGTTTGTACGCTGGTGGAATCATTGGACCGTATTTTTTCAAAGATGCTGTTGGACGCAACGTTACGGTGAATGAACACATTTCGAACCGAACACTGATTTTGGTAATAAAATTCAATGATTTGCAAGCGTTGCTCGTTAGTAAGTCTATTCATGATGAAATGTCAAAGCATACTGAGCATCTTTCTCTTTGACACCATGTCTGAAATCCCACGTGATCTGTCAAATACTAATGCATGAAAATCCTAACCTCAAAAAAATCACCCTTTATTAGCTTTGCAGAAGGAAGTGTTTTAAGAAGAAATACAGAAATGTTTGCTCAAGCTTAACTAATATCGCAAAAGACATCTCATACGTAAATACCAGAATAAAATCAATGAAATGAATGAACACACGGACGTATACGATACTTATACATATGACAAAATAATTCAAAACAAGTCATAGTAAATGACAACTAATGATTCAAGGTTTTGAGTAAGATTTCCTTAATGCTTTTGTTGAGTTATTGTCTTCGAGTTTTAAAACAAATAACTTAACTTAGAAGTCCAATTGTTAGGGGCAAAAACTTAAAAACTTAAATACAAAGAAATTTGCTTTTACTCTATTGTTTTTGAAAATTTTCCGCTTTAGTAGTTAACAATGCAGCATGCCTATGTTACCATCTATTAAAAGTTTATTTAGCAGCTAAATAAATAGAATGTTGTTTTCTTTCAAAGAGTATAAAAAGATGAGAGAAATGTTGAAAGAAATTGTAGTTCGACTAGATTCTTGACATCGATTTAAACTGTAGCAGGAACAGAAAGCTGATTAAGGCAACCCATCAACAATAATGCAGTTCTCCATTGGTTTGATCCTTTTCTTCATATTTGCCATGTGTGGCATCAACAATGTCATGGGCCAAGCATCAACCACAACTCCAGTAAGGAAAACTTTTCGCATCAGCAATATGCAATACACAGTGGTCAGGAGGATCATAAGAAGAAGAAATAACAGCGGATAAAAAACGAAATAAAAACAAAATCTAATTGAAACGTAAAAAACTTTAATTTTGAGATACAAGTGCAGGAAAAGAATTTTTTTAAGGAAAGGGAAGGATGAGGCTAAGAAAAATTAAACAGAAAACAAAATTAACCAGTAAGGACTGTATTATACCCTACACCTAACCTATAAGTACAATGTAGGAGCTATATCCAATTCTGAACCAATTTTGATGGACCTCGGCGACCAAATATGTACAAACTGTATTAACTATTGATGACAAATGACAACATTATTGCAAATTGCCCAAAATCTGAGGAACATATACATGGGAGCTATATCTAATTCTGAGCCTATTTCGAGCAAACTTCTCAGATAATGTGGTAGGCGTCGAAGAAAGCGTTGTGCAAAATTTTGGCAAGCTTGGTCAAACAATGCGCTTGCAGTGGCTCTTGGGGTGAAAATCTGTCGATATACATACATGACAGCAATATCTAAACTGGGTCGATTTCTATGAAATTCACCAGTCATATCGAGAGTCATAAGAAAATCCTTCCTGCAAAAATTCGAGAGAATCGGTTAAAAAATGAGCACTTTCTTGCAATATTCCCGAAAATCGGACGAACATATATATGGGAGCTATACCTAAATCTGAACCGATTTCAGCAAACTTCTCAGATACTGTGACGGTCGTCGAGGAAAGAGTTTTGCTAAATTTTTGGCAAGATGGGTCAATAAATGCGTTTGCTGTGACTCTAGGAGTGAAAATGAGAAATATATATATATATATATATATATATATATATATATATATATATATATATATATAGGAGGGAGGACTTTCTTGTGACTCCCAACATTACAAGTGAATTAAAATCGGTTCAGATTTGGATATATCTCCCATATATAGGTTCGTCGTTGGGAGTCACAAGAAAATCCTCCCTGCTAAATTTCGAAAAATCGGTTAACAAATGACCATTTTATGGCAGTATTACTGCTACCGTAGCGCGGAGGGTTCGCCTTTGACGCTGAATGCCTGGGTTCGAATACTGGCGAGAAGAACAGAAAAAATTTTCAGCGGTGGTTTTCCCCTCCTTATGCTGGCAACATCTGTGAGGTACTATGCCATGTAAAACTTCTCTCCAAAGAAGTGTCGCACTGCTGCACGCCGTTCGGACTCGGCTATAAAATGAGGCCCCTTATCATTGATCTTAAACTTGAAACGGACTGCACTCATTGATATGTGAGAAGTTTGCCCCAGTTCCTTAGTGCAATGTTCATGGGCAAAATTTGCATTACTGCAAATCGGAAGAACATATATATGAGAGCTATATCCAAATCCGAACTGATTTTTTCCAATTTCAATAGGCTTCGTCTCTAGGCCGAAAAACACTCCCATACCAAATTTGAAGACGATCGGATACAAATTGCGACCTGTAGTTTGTACACAAATTATCATGGACAGACGGACAGACAGACAGACAGACAGATGGACATAGTCAGAACTAATCAGACTAATCAGAATCAGAAAGTTATTCTGAGTCGATCGGTATACTTATCAATGGGTCTATCTCTCTTCCTTTTGAGTGTTACAAACTAATTCACTAAGTTATAATACCCTGTACCACAGTAGGGTATACAAATTGGGGACCCCTATGAGCCATTTATTAACATGTTTTATACATCTTGAGCTTCTGAAGAGAGCAATTGACAAGTTTGGCCGACATTTTACACTAAAGTTTAGTAAACTGAGGCAGAAGTTAGAATATCCGCCTATAACGCCTCTTACTAATGGTGGCTACATTTATGGGGTATTCTGCCATGTTAAAACTTCTCTACCATGCCATGTTAAAACTTCTCTACCATGTTAAACCTAGGGTCTTCTTTCTTTCGGAAGAAGGCTCCGAAAGGCTCGTGAGTACACTACGCCTTCCTTGGCGTAGTGTACTCACGAGGTTAGTCGAAATAGGATGTCGGGAACTTTCTCTCTGGCGTATTTACTTCTGTGATAGAAGAGCTTGCGTAGTTGGTGCTAGCGATACGGTTTAGAAGGATATTCAGCGTGTTTGCCCTCAGGGCTCCATCTGTGCTCCATATACATGGAACCTCATGATGGATCCCCTGCTGGGCTCGCTGAATCCTTCAAAATCCGTGCATATGCGGATGACCTGCTCATCCTGGTTGAAGGAGATTCCAGACTTGCTCTGGAAGCTCGCGGTGAGCTTGCCAATGACATTGTGCGCGAATGAAGCGATCGTGTTGGTGTTGACGTCACGGAGGACAAAACCGTGACAATGTTGCTCCAGGGCATCTTGTCGCGGAATCTTCCACCCACGATTCGATCTGGTGGAGCAAACGCTCGTTAAATATCTGGGAGTGACTGTTTCGGAGAGAGTGGGTTTCCTGGTCCATTTGGATCGTGTGAAGGAGAAGATGACTGGAGTATGGTTAAGCGTGTTCTGAGAAGCGATTGGGGTCTTAGTCGTCGTGCTGTTTCGACAGATGCACTACAGTTATTGATTGGCGCACCCTGCTTTATTTACTCGTGAGTTAGATGGCCGTTCTATACAGGGTGAAGAAGGGAATTCCATTAGTGCGTGAGGATTGACTCACCGCTTCGGAGCTTGCAGATGAAGATGTTAGGCGGCTCAATGCACTCCTTTTGGAGAGTCTTGATGATAGGTAGAGAACTAGATGGACGAACAGTGACAATGGTCGGGTGACTTACGAATTTATTCGTGACGCGACGTTCGTACGAGACCGCCCGGACTTTGGCTTTGGCCTAAGTCTGGGCTTCATACTGACGGGACATGGTTCCTTTAATGCATTTTTGTATCAGAGGAATTTGTCCGCGACTGATTTGTGCTACTGTGGGAGACCTGAGGACAGGAGGCATGTACTGACAGAATGCCCGTACTATGCAGACATTAGAGATCTAGGCGCGATGGAGATTAGCGAGACGGTGTGGGATTTCAATAGGGCCCTTGAGGACGAGACGACTGTTGCAAGGCTGGCCATCTTTTCCCGGGAAATATTTCTTAGGAGGCGGACAAGACTTAGTGGAGGGATGAATACACGCTAGTTATCCATAACGAGGTGTTCCTGTGTTGGTGCGACCGAGTGATTTGGTGCTGTGCATGACATGGCCTGGCACCTGCCTTGCCCATGTTGATGCAGCGGCGTTTGCCCATCGTTGGTTCCTGTAGCTCTTGTGGTTGTGTTCGGTCACCCGTGAGGGTGGCCGCGTTGGTTGTAAAGTCTCATGTTGATGCAGATATGTGTGGCGTAGCCCGTGAGGGCTGCCGTGTCCTGTTTGTGTTTGTGTATATCGTCCCGTTGTATGTATGATGCATAATTTTGTATGTTGGCTTGGGGTCGGCTTAGGGCAATTCTTTTCATCCAGGTGACCAGTCCGAAACTGTTTGGGTTCAACTGGTAGTAGTCTTTTAAGGCTACGAAGTCTGACCGGAGACTTTAATCTGGTACCAGGGGTGTCAGGAGCCCCTGGAACTTTGGTTCTAGCCTGACAATGGTGAGGCCCCAGTAGGGAGCAACGTGGTGGCTGTGGTTTGTACCTAAATCGCGGGTAGAGCTTAACCTCGGCGTGGAGTTGCGTTTTCAACCGGAAGGAGTTTTAGGTAGTGCTCCGCTCCTAACCAAGGAGGTGAACACGTCCAAATACGTGGGATCAAATTGGTACTCATATGTTGATAACCACATGTGGGGGCGTTGGTAGACGCATTGTATTCACCCTTGGGACTTGGGCCGTGATGGCAGACATCTGCGTTAAACAACGAAATTCGTGTTCATTATTCAGCCGGATCCAAAGGATTGCTTTTCTGTGCATCACAGCCGCACTGACGACGACATCATCTTATTCACTTAACTTAATTCTGCACTTAAAATCTCTGAGCATTTTGGCAAAACAAATTGCTGCGACCGCTGCTGTGAGACTAAGGGAATTTTCTCTTTGGTCATGCGGCGGCTATGGACACTGTGTCATTAGGGTGGCTTTATCTGAAAGGGAAAAAATCGATGTCAATTTTTTTCTGGCGGTACCGCTCTAAATTATTTCATTTTGTTAGATTTTAAGATTATCAATATTTGAGCACAATTGGAAGATGTTAACACGTGTTGTTGTGGGCTCAAAGTTTTAAAAATCTCGATTTTCTTGGCTATTTGGCAACTTTGGGGACTTCGGCGACCCATATCTCAGAAACGGCTAAAGCTATTTCCCCATGTTATACCTCAAATTAAAGGCCATATTCTTTTTAACATTTTTTGTTCAAAAACAAAGAACGTAAGTAGTACTGAATTCGAGATAATGAAGCCCAAAAACAAATGTTATCAATTTTGGATAAAATCGGTTCAGATTTAGATATAGCTTTCATATATAAAAATCGCCCAATTTACTCTTAAAAGGGCGTAATTTTAAAAATGTTCTACGGATTTGCACGTACTTCGGTATGGAATGTTGTATTACCCATCTGAAAGCCTCTGCCAATTTTTATCAGATTTGGATATAAAGTGGACTACTATGGGGATGATTTCCAACTAGACGACCAGGTGGGTTTTGGGGTGTACTCAGAAGAACTAGGACTGATTATATCGAGAAGGTTACCCGACCACTGTAGTGTGTATCAAGCGGAAATCCTTGCCGTAAAATAGGTAGTGCAATGGCTGAAATCTGCAATGAATGAAGATGTTTGTTCATCGAATAGTCCAATATGTTTATAATCTGTATCTACGTATCTTCATATACCCCTCAATAAGGTTAAGTTGGACGGCACGCGACTAGCAACCCTTGATTACTGCCGTTTCACCTGGAGACCTTAGATCCATTGTGTTTACTCTAGAAAAAAAGTAGAAGAGAAAAAGATGGAGAATAAATATATAAACATAAACCACAGAATGATACAACACAGCAAGTCGGACAGAAAAACGAAATTAAACTTTTTTTTTGTGTTTTTTTAGCCTCTACAGAACTCCAGTGTGACAATGGCCTAGAGCCTACAGAGACTCCAAGTGCGTTCACCCTTTATCCTGTGTCTTCCCCTCGCAATTGCTGGGCAGAGACACAACAAGCGCTCTACCGTTTTCAACTCCTCCTCGTCATTGCGCATTCTGCAAAGTCTGCTTCTGCCTGCGACCAGCACTATGTCAATAACGTGACGTTGCAATGAGCAGTCAGGACTCCTATTAGCAGTCCTTAGTCATACTTTCTCAGCCCCAAGATAAGCGACGTCCTGTTTGGTGAAATACTCGGCCACAGGGCCTTAGACACCCTATAACCTACAGCATTAGCCCACGCCTTATTCGCGATGTAGAAAGCTGGCGCTGAAGAAGACGGAGACAAAATAACTAAACCTACACCAAAGAACGATACAACACAGCAATTAGCCCAGAAAAACGAAATTAAACTTTTTTTTGGTTTTTTCAGCCTCTACAGAACTCTATAATGGCGAGAGGGTTAAGAGCCTGCAGGGACTCTAGGTATGTTCACCCTAGCCCTTACCATGGTTCGAAGAAGCACTTTGCATCTTCTTAGCAGTATCGACCTCACGCGGCCCGATTCCAGAGCCTTCAGCGCCGCCTGGCTGTCCAAGTATATAGTGATGGACTGATCCGGAAACAAAATCGTCGCCAATGCCTTCAGGATCGCGAAGATCTCCGCCTGAAAGACGCGCCAGAAGTCTATAAGATTATCTGATTCCAAGGAATTCATTGAAGTCTTATGCTCCAGTGTCCTCATCCAATTTAGACCCATCCGTGTATGCAGAATGTCGCGGGAAGTGCGGGTGCCCCCAACCAATCCAATCATAAATAAGGAAAGACTCGCCTGGTATATAATCAGTCGCGCCGCTTACCACCATCTCTACGTGGTACCACCATCCCTCGCAGAACAGAAGAACGGGCTGAGTTAGAATGGAGCGCCATATACCTGACTTCCTCAGTCTGATGACGCTGTTTGTTGGCAAACATATACACAGAAAGAAATTTTTTATTCGAAACATCAAAAATGTTTGCTGTTTTACAAAACATTTCCTACTGCTATGTCAAATCAAAATCTGCTGTTATAAGTACAAAAATCTGCAAAAATATTGAAACAAATATGCTGAAATGAAAATTAGTTTTGCTTTTTTAACCCTATTATTTTTTTTTGCATTTTATGGCCGGATATGCGTTTTAATTACTTTGGGCATCTTTTACGAACAGAGTCGAACTTAAGACGATCACAAATTCTGTTGGAAAAGAAGATTATAAATTGTGGAACATTGCTGAAAGGAAATTACCCGATCAACAGATCCTAGTACACATAAACATTGCGGCCGTTAGTACTCATTTAGAAAGGTGGTAAACCGCCATTGAGACACACATCTTCATTACTTCCTTAAATTGGATTGGGCCGACATTGTTTTTGGTCTACCTCCATACGAGTACGAGATATTGACCAGTAGGCAAGGTCAATATCCCGTACATCTGCTTGTGCCAAAATGTTTGTCTATGTATGTTTATCTACGTAATTTTGCACAAATACTTCCAATTAGTGTAAGTCAGTTGGAGATGTAAATGGGCCATATCGGTTCATATTTAGATATAGCTCCCGTATTAACCGATCTCCAGATTTTACTTCTTGAGCCTCTAGAGGGCGCAGTTCTTATCCGATTTTGCTAAAATTGACTTATCCAATGACCTCCAACTTACGTTTTAAGTATGGTTTGAATCGGCCTAAAAACTGATATAGCTCCCATATAAACCGACCTCCCGATATGATTTCTGGAGACTCGTGAGCATGCATTTTAATGGGATTTGGATGAAATATTGTACTATGACGTCTTGTATGGCGTGTTTAATGGATAAACTAAGTGTGGTTTGAATCGGTCTTAAACCTGATATATTGGGTTGCCCAAAAAGTAATTGTCGGTAATATATTGTAGCTCACATATAAACCGATCTCCCGATTTGAACCCTTGAACCCTTGGAAGCCGCAATTTTTCACCGATTTGGCAGTCACTGTATCTATTACCTCTAATGAACGTGCCAAATATGATCTGAATCTGTCCATAACCTGATATAGATCCCATATAAACCAATCGCCCGATTTTACTTTTTAACCTCTAGAGGGCGCCATTCTTATCCGATTAAGCTGATATTTTGCTCAGTGACTTCTTCTATGCCTATTAATATATGTGCCAAATCTCCCATATAAGCCGATCTCCCGATTTTATTTCTCTAGCCTCTAAAGGACGTAATTCTTATCCGATTTTGCTGATCTCCCCATTTTACGTTTTTGTTTCCTTCTTTTTGTCATTTCTAGTTGTGCTGGGGAAGATATATCTGATTTCTAGGTTAGCTAAGGTTGAAAATAGGGTGCGGGTATTAATCCATCCCATGCCACTACTGACATACACCTAAGCCAGTTATCGGTTTGTTGTGCGCTCTAAATACTAAAAAGTAACCTCGAAAAGAAAATTCAAGTCAGGAATCCTGTGCTACTTATAAAATCCTTCATTGTTTTCCATACCACGCCCTTAAGTTGGTTCATGTATGGTATAGTGTCCCCAACTAAGCACCAATGTCTGTTAGCCGCGAAAGCCGAGCAATGACATAGAAAATGCTCCAACGTCTCATCATCTTCCGCACATGCCCTACATATGCTATCACTTGCCGCAACGATTATGCATAAGTAATCTCATTGTGCTATGTGTCCTGTTATGATACCGAAAGCTATACTGACCTCCTGCTTACTTTCTCTCAGCTACAGCCTCGTCTTCTCACATAGGATTTATCCTAGGACTTTCGTCGTCCTTTCGATCGTTTTGCTGTTCCACAGTGTTTAATGTGCGTTCGTAGCCTACGCCCTTAAATTGGACTGCGTCGAGCCGAAAGGCTTCGGGTTAACCAAGTTTATTGACGGCAGTTCTCTGGCCTTCACTGCCAAATCGTCTGCCTCTTCATTCCACCTTACTCCGCTTTGGCCCGTCAACTAAACGACGTTGATCATGCCATCCTCAGAGAAGGCGTTAATCTCCTTCTTATACTCAAAGACTGTTGGTAACCTTAACGATCCGGTTGTTTTTGCCCTGATGGACATTTTACTGCCCGTAAAGATGTTCACACTCGATGTCCTCGCGATAACACCACACCACTTCACCCATCCCTGAACACCTTGATCTTCGCCTGCAGCACCGTAGTATGGTCATGCAGTCTAAAACAGATCTCAGTCTCTAGGTTCTCAATGTACACGCCCAGAGTGGCCCTCTGTCCTCTAGCTTTGATTCGTCCTCTATATTTGATCCATCTGTGTAGCATGATCTTCCAAATGGCAGTGCATTGCACTTGTACACAAGTGTCATCCCAGGTATCCGATCGGAAACCTTCTCCATTCCTCCCAAGTTATCTATTGCGCCTCAATGTAGACGCCTAGGCCGACTCTGTCCTCTCGCTTTGATCTATCTGTGTAGCATGATCTTCCAGATGGCACTACCAGGGTTGCATCAATTCAAGATTGTGCCGCTGGCAGCAATGCCTCGCACTCGACCACTAGTGTCATTTCAGGTATTCGATCGGAAACCTCTTCCATTCCTTCCAGGTTACCTATCGTTGCCCCGATTATACCGTGGTGGTTTAACCTGCTCCCATCCTCCATCCATTTTCCCATCGCCTTAAGTGTCGTAGCCGCAGTGGCTGCCTCACGCGTAAACTGTATGTCTATGGCTCGTATATCTAGAATAGTGTCCAATACCCCAGTGGGCGTGGTCCTCATCGCTTCGCCTGTGCGAAGACAGCGTGTTCTCTGAGCCTATTAAATTATTCTTATGTTGCGCTTTTTCTCCATCGCTGTCCACCAAACTACTGAGGCATAAGTAATTATTGGTCTAATCACGCTCCTGTAGAGCCAGAGAACTATCCTCGTATTCAGGGCCCAATCCGAGCCTACTGCCCGTCTGCATAGTGCCCAACATCTGTGAGCCTTCTCGGTACGCTCTTGAATATGACACTTCCAATTCAGTTGTAAGTATTGGACTTTGTCAAATATCGAAATTGTTCCATTGAGGAAATTGGCCCACCATCGTATTCCTTGTGAACGGGCAGATTTTAGTCTACTCTGGGATAACTTTGAGACCCTAAGGTCTAATCAAGTCGCATCTGCAAGTCCCTTTCGGCCCTTCTGCATAGCTGTTTCGGATCCTAACCGCTTAGAATCTGAGTTCTAAATCCGCCCTCGACTATCGCAGATATTTCAACGATATGTCTAAACTGTTCATGTTTTAGGTGCCAAGGCCATAGAGATATCACAGGGAATGGTCGAGCTGGCGATACTAGTAACTACCTTACTGACCACAGATTCCAGTTCTTCTTGAATGTGTAAGGTAGTTACTAGTATTGCCAGCTCGTCTGCTCTACCATTCCCTGCGATATCTCTGTGGCTCCGGCTCCTAAAACATGTGAATATTGAACAGTTTAGACATATCGTTGAAATATCTATGCCTCTAGCGGCATGTAGGTAAAGTCTTAAGGATCAGGCGCGAAGGGCAACGAATGACATATGTTTACAAAGTGGGGCCTGTTAACACTCCAAAACTATGTGGCCTAATCTAGACTAGACTTTCGCTTTGCTATCGCTGGCTAGAACAGATATCTCAGATGCCCACCATGACAGTTTACCGTCTGATAGGAAAACATGCTTACAGACTGGAGATTGCAAGTTACGACTGCTGCAGAAGCTGTGCGGACGTCGAGCAAGAAATGATTTAGCGGTTTTAACTATCGCAAGTTATTGGGCATTTTAAAGCGATCTTTAACGGTAGGAACCAGAAGGCATTTTCCATCTCCTGTTCCTCTGGTATCGCAGTGAATGAAAACGTCTAAGTGTGTCTGATGGCTTAACCTGGCGAAGAAAGTGCATTTTAAAGTCTTTGACATAAAATCTCACTTATTGTTAAAAGTAGATGGTTTATCGCCATAAAGGCTTTTTTCGATATAGAAACCTTCAAGTGCAACAAGACGCTAAAACGGTTTCCATGATCGAAAAATTTTATTAAACTCGTTTTATTCGTTCACCTTACGCCAATCCAAGTTTTATGGGGATAACTCTTTCCTAATTCGTGCTAGAATTTTTCTAAGATAGCTGTATTCTTGGATAATGACGTTAATATTGTAGTTTAATATTGCAGAAGGAAGTGTTTTTAGAAAAAATATTCAAATATTTGTTCTTGCTTGAGTAACATTGCAAAATATATCCCATACATACTATAATCAAATCAATGAAATTAATAGGCGGACAGACATTTGTTTATGTATACTTGTACGTCAAAACAATTCAAAAGAAGTTAGTAACAATTATGGTACAGGTTTTTGAATAATACTTCCTACCTACACGCAAAAAAAAAAAATAATTCGTTTCGCATAAAAGAACTTTTCGCCAAGTAAACTTCTTTTCTGAAAAACGTTAGATTTTGTTTACGATGAAAGTGCATGTTTTTTTGAGACAAATTCTTGCAATAATTTGTGACAAATATAAATATAAATGGGTCAAATCGATACATGTTTTGATAAACCTCCCAACTTCCAACAACAGTGCCAAGTATGGTCTAAGTCAGTTGATAACCTGATAAAGTTACCATATAAACCGAACTTGGGTCTTGACTTCTAGAGCTTCTAGAGGGCGCAATTCTTATCTGATTTGGCTGAAATTTTGCACGAAGTGTTCCAGTATGACTCTCAAAAACAGCGCCAAGTATAGTCTAAATGAGTCTATAACTTGATATAGACACCATATACACCGATCTCCCGATTTGACTTCTAGGCTTCTGGAGGGCGCAATTTCTATCCTATTTGGCTGAAATTTTGCACAACATGTTTCGTTATGACTTCCAACAACAGTGCTAATGGTATGTCTAATAGAATGGTGCAAATCGGTCCATAACATGATATAGCTGCCATATAAGATGATCTTGGGTCTTGACTTCTGGAGTTTCTAGAGGGCTTATCCGATTCGGCCAAAATTAGGCATGAAGTGGTTGAAATTTTTGCATATGTCGTTTTGAAATGACTTCCAACAATTGATATAGCTGCCAAATAAACCGATCGCCCAGTTTGACTTTTTGAGCCTCTCGAGGACGATATATTACTCGATTTGCCTGAAATTTTGGAAATGGTGTTTTTCGATCCATGGTGGATTAGGCCCGACCGAACTTAGCCCCGCTTGTACTTGTTTATAAATCAATTGAACGTCATGCTTATGTTTATGTATATTCTTTCTATACCCTCCACCATAGGATGGTGGCATACTAATTTCGTCATTCTGTTTGTAACACCTCTAAATTTGCGTCTATGACCCCATAAAGTATATATATTCTTGATCGACATGATATTTTAAGCCGATCTAGCCATCTGTCCGTCCGTCCGTCTGTCAAAAACATGCTAACTTTCGAAGGAGTAAAGCTAGGCGCTTGAAATTTTGCACAAATAGTTTTTATTGGTGTAGGTCGGTTGTTATTGTAAATGGGCTAAATCGGTTCATGTTTTGATATAGCTGCCATATAAACCATTTTGGGTCTTGTCTTCTTGAGCCTCTAGAGGGTGCAATTCTTACCTGATTTAGCTGAAATGTTGCTCTGTTCCAAGTATGGTCTAAATCAGTCCATAAACTGGTATAACCGTCATATAAATCGATCTCCCGATTAGACTTTTTGAGCTTCTAGAGAGCGCAATTCTTATCGAATTTGGTTGAAATTTTACATATGTCGTTTTGCTATTGCTTCCAGAAACTGTGTAAGTATGGTTGGCAGCTATATCAGGTTGATAACCTGATATACAATAGCTGCCATATAAACCGATCACTCAATTTGAACTTCTGAACCACTGGAGGGCGCAATTTTGACCCGATTTGCTTGAAATTTTGGAGGTTGTATTTTTCTTTGACTTCTAACAGCTATTAAAGGTATGGTCCATATCGGTCAATAACTTGATGTAGTTCATAAATATATTGAAAAAGTTATTCAAAGAACTTGACAAAAGCGATCCAGTGTGAAGGGTGTATAAGATTCGGCCCGGCCGAACTTTGCACGCTTTGTTATACCCCCAACAATAGGATGAGGGAATACCAATCTAGTCATTCTGTTTGAAACTCCTCGAAATATTCGTCTAAGACCCCATGAAGAAAGAATATATATTCTTGATCGTCTCTACATTCTGAGTCGATCTAGCCGTTCGTCTGACTGTCCATCTGTCTGTTGAAATCACGATAGCGTAAAGCTAGCCACTTGAAATGCACAGATACCTTATATTGATGTAGGTCGTTGGGGATTGCATATTGGCCATATCGATTCAGATTAAGATATAGCTTCCATATAAACCAATCTGCCAATTTGACTCTTTGAGCCCCTGGAAGCTGCAATTTTTGTTCGATTTGGCTTGACTTTTGTATATATGTATCAAGTATAATCCACATCGGTCTATATCAGGTTATAGATCGAAAAAATTGCGGCTCGTAAGGTCTTGAGCCCTTACAAGCCGCAATTTTTGTCCCATTTCGATAAAAAGTTGCACAAGCTGTTCTGTTGTGACTTCAAACAACTCTGCCAAGTACGGTCTACATCGATCTATAACCTGATATAGCCCCTATATAAACCGATCTTCCGATTTGACTTCTTGAGCCGTTACAAGCCGCAATTTTTGTCCTATTTACCTGAAATTTTTACCTCCAACAACAGTGCCAAGTACGGTGCAAATCAGTCTATAGCCTAATATCTATAGCTCCCATGTAAACCGGTCTCTCAATCATCCTTGTTCGGCAAGACATAGCACGCTTTTACTTGTTGATTTCCGCACAAGTATCTAGTATTGGACGTTCCTATGTCGAAACTTTAAAAATGGTCAATTTCCGAGTTTACCATCCGCCCATCACTTTTTATCCATTACTCACCCTCCCTCTCTCTCTTTAGAAGTAGAGACACAAGAGAATAATTATTGGGCCGGTAAACGAATAATCGTTTGAGGCTACCGAAACACTTTTGCCATTAAAGGGTTTTGGTTTAACAGCAAAATAAAAGTTATTTTAAAATATAGGGAAAGTTGCTAAAGGGGTTATCATAAACAAACTGAGTTACTTTCGATAATATTACGTTTATGGCTAACGTTTGATATGTTTAAGCGAAAAGTTATATAGTTACAATAAAAGAAAAACCTCGTAATAGATGTGTTTTGTTTTTCGTAACAACATCTCAAACATTTTATTTTTTTGCGTGTACATGATTTTCTTGGGTTATTGTCTTCGAGTTTTTAAACAAATATCGAAACACTGACGTCTATATAGTTGTTAGGGGTTAAACATCAAATTTAAAAACAAAGCAATTTGCTTTTATTCAATAGTTTTCAAAAATTTTCCGCATGAGTAGCTAACAATGCAGCATGTCTTAGTTACCTTAGATTAAAAGTTTATTTAGCAGCTAAATAAATAAAATGTTATATTTTTTCTTCATATTTGTTAAGTGTGGCAGCAGCCATGTCATGGATAAATCATCGTCCACATCAAAATAGAAGCAAGGGGAAATTTCCGCATTAGCAGTCGTGAGATCGGTAATGATATCAGATTATGGACCGTTTTAGACCATACTTATTATGTATGTTGAAGGTCATATGAGAAGTTTTTGTGCAAAATGTTAGTCGAACCCTTTAGGGGCTCAGGAAATGCAATCTTAGATTTTAAATCAATTTAGGCCATACTATGTACTAATGTTGGAGGTCATAGTAGAAGTCATTGTAAACAATTTCAGCAAAATCGTGTAAGAAATACCCCCCCCCCCAGAGGTTCAAAAATCAAGACCCAAGATCGGTTTATATGGGAGCTATATCTAGTAATAGACCATACTGGTTGCGGCTGTTATGGTCTCATGTGGTCATTTGAGGAATTGGGTATTAAAGAGGCCCATATCAATATATAGACCGATTGGGATCATACTTAGCATGGGTGTTGGAAGTCTTTGTACCAAATTTCTGTCAAATTAGATGACAATTGAGGCTTATAGGACCTAAAGAAATGAAATCCGCGAATCGGTTTATATGGGGGTATAGCAGTTTATTGACGATTCGTACTCAGCAATGATGTTGGATGTCAGAACAGAAATCCTTGTGCCATGTTTCAGCCAAATCAGTAAAAAAAAATGAAGCTTCTAGGGTCTTAAGAAGTTATATCCGGGAATCGGTTTATATGGGTGCTATATCAGTTTATAGACCGATTATTATCATACTCGATACTGAAGTCAGAATGGAAGTACTTTTGCCAAAACTGATGAATACTGAGGCTTCTAGAGGTTCAAAAAGTCCAATCCGGGGATCAGTTTGCAAAGGGGCTTTATCATTTTATAGATAGATTCGGTTCATACTCGGTATTAATATTAGAAGTCAGAATTTTATGGAAAATTTCAGCCATATCGGAGGAAAATTGAGGTCCTCAGGGGCTCAAGAAATCAATACTGGGGATTGGTTTATATGGAGGCTTTATCCTAATTTGAGCCGATATGGCCCATTTGCAATCCCCAACGACCTGCATCTATAATAAGTATCTGTGTAAAATTTCAAGTGGATATCTTTACTGGTTCGAACGTTATCGCTATTTCGACAGATGGGCATATGGACAAGGCTAGATCGACTCAGAACGTCAAGACGATCAATAATATATATATATATACTTTAAACGGTCTCAGGTCAATATTTCGACATGCTACAAATCGTATGACTAGATTTATATTGTATTGGTGGTGAATAAAAAAATACAGGAAGTATAACATATAAAAAGGCATTAAGTTTGGCCGAGCCGAACTTTGGATAACCACCGCCTCGGGTATATATGTAAACCCCTTTCGTCACAATCCGATGAAAATTGGATAACTTATGCATCCAAATTCGGCACGGACATTGAGTGGTCCTATAAATATAAGTCACTGTTGAATTTTGTATATCAAATTTCAACAAAATCGGGTAATATATAAGGCTTTAATGAGCTTCAGACCCTTAACCGGCATATCGGTCTATACGACAGCTATATCTAAATACAGTCCTATTTTTACCATATTTGGATTGCCACCATCCAGCCTAAAACTACTAACTGTTTCAAATTTCAGTGAAATTGGGTAAAAAATATCGCTTTTATGGGCTATAGACCCTTTATCGGGAGATCGGTCTATATGGCAGCTATATCTAAATTGAGTCCGACCTGAACCATATTTGGGTTAGATGTAGGGAGGCCTAAAACTACTCACTGTTTCAAATTTTAGCGAAATCTGGTAATAAATAGGGATTTTATGGGCTTCAGACCATTTATCGGGCGATCGGTCTATATGGCAGCTAAACCTAAATATAATCCGATCCGATATTGGTAGACCTAAAACTACCCACTGTTTTAAATTTCAACGAAATCGGATGAAAAATAAAGATTTTATAGGCTTCAGACGCTTTATCGGCAGATCGGTCTATATGGCAGCTATATCTAAATATAATCCGATCTCAACCGTATTTGGGTCCTATGTTAGGAGGCCTAAGACAATCCACTGTTTCAAATTTCAGCGAAATCGGCTGAAAAATAAAGCTTTTATGGGCTTCAGACCCTTTATGGGTAGATCGATCTATATGGCAGTTATATCTAAATATAGTCCGATCTGAACCATACTTAAGTCAGATGTCAGGAGGCCTAAAACTACTCACTCTTTAAAATTTCAGCAAAATCGGATAAAGTTTTTATGGACATAAGACTTCTTTATCGGAAATTCGGTTTATATAGCAGCTATATCCAAATATGGTCCGATTTGGCCCGCTCAAGAACTTAACCAGCGTGTATCAAAAAGACGTATCTGTGCCAAATTTCAGCTCAATATCTCAATTTACATTACAACAGACGGACGGACAGACACACGGACATCGTTAAATCGTCTTAGAATTTTACGACCATCCAAAATATATAGGGTCGGAAATTGACATTTCGATGTGTTGCAAACGGAATGACTAAATTAATATACCCCCTATCCTACGGTGGTGGGTTTAAAAAGGGGAGGGGAAAGCACAGAGATATCAGATTTGATTCTACTCGCAAGTACTTTTTATTTGAGTCCCATATAGCAAAGGTCGGTGGTGGGTTCCCAAGGTTCGGCCCGGCCGAACTTGGCACGCTGTTACCTGTGTTATATAAGATTTAGGTCATTGATGGGGTTTATTTGTTTAACTTAAAGCACTTAACCTAGGTTAAGGTTGAATTGGTAGCCAACCCCGAAAAGATAGTTCACTCTGAGGTTAGTCCGGCCCATTGTGACACCCTGGCAAGAAATAGAAGAAAAGGAACGGATAAAATCGTTCTGAGTTCGGCGTGGCCGAATCTTATATACTCTCCAGCATGGATTGTAATTGCCCAGTATCTCTTTATAAGCAAACAAAGGATATTGGGGCTACATATATTCGTTTAAGGACCGATTGGGACTGATTCAGAACATGCTATTCATGTATGTTGAAGGTCAAAGAAGAAGTTGTTGTGCAAAATTTCAGTCAAATCCGACAATAACTTCGCCCTCTTGGGGCTCAAGAAGTGCAAACGGGAGATCGGCTTATATGGGAGCTATATCAGGTCTTAGAAGGTCATAGGAGAAGTCATTGGGCAAAAATTTCCGCAAAATTGGATTAAAAATGTGTCCTCTAGAGGTTCAAAAAGTAAGGCCTCATAGCCTGGGCCTTGAAATTTTGCACACACTCTCGATAACACTTCAGCTGCATTCAAGACCATTCAAAATTTCAAAGAGATATCCCTACCATTTCATATATTTTACAAGTTTTTTTTTCGATTTTCGTCCACTGTATGTCAGGACGATCACGAACATATTCTCTTTATAGGACCTTAGACCAATATTTTGAGCTATTTTTAACGCAACAATATAATTGTGTTTAAAACCAAATTGTTGTCAAATCAAGGCCATACAAAAACGTGTTTATCAAAACTGCTTCGAAGACGGAACGAAACGTTGGCACAAGTGTATTTGTGGGGGAATTTTCTGAATTCTGAGAAAATTTCAATGTTTATCTTTTCCATTGAACAGAAAACATGCATATCGGGCCGAATCTTTTATACCCTCCACCATGGACTGCGTGTGCCAATTCTTTCGAAATTTCTTATATCAGCCTTGTCAGTGGCCATGCACTGACATAAGACAGGGACGACGGGCCAAGTATATAATTTATGAGCGCATTGAGAAAGCATATGAACTGCACATGATAAAACAGTCGAGCTAGGAAAAGTTCGATAATGAAATGGGGCTAGACTAGACTTTTGTTCGCAAAGGAAAAAACCATGATATTTAGCAACACAAAATTTCAACATGGCAATATGTATTCACAGGGCCACATAGTTTTTCTGCAAATCCTTTTTGTATCGTTTGTCCGTCCAATCATCACGAAATTTTCGACATATAACTTTTTAACAGCACAGTTTTTGGATGTCTTAACAGAACACTACATCTCAATTTCAGCCAAATCGGACAAAAATTACGGCTTCCAGGAGCTCTAGAAGTAAAAATGGGGAGATCGGTTCATATGGGAGCTATATCAGGTTATAAACCGATTCGGACCGTACTTGGTACAGTTGTTGGAAGTCATAACACCACTACTGTGGTACAAGGTATTATAACTTAGGTTAGGTTAGGTTGAAAAGAGGTTGAATGGGGCAATCCGCCCCATACCACTATGGGCATACACCTAACCCAGTAATCGGCTTATTGTGCACTCTAAAAACTATAAAGTAACCTCTAAAAAAGAAAATTTTAAGTTAGGAATTCCGTGCTACTTACAAAACCCTTAATTGTTTACAATACTACTCTCCTAAGTTGGCTCATGCTTGGTATTGTGTCCCCACCTAAGTGCTATCCCTTGCCGCATCGATTTTACATAAGTGAGCTCGTAGTCCTATGTGTCCCCTTATCATACCAATAGCTTTATTGATCTCTTTCTTACTTCCTTTCAGTAATAGCCTCGTCGTCTCACGATCTGGGTCGCCCCATAGGATATTCGCCGTCCTACCGACCGTTTCGCTGTTACACAATGTTGCGAATGCGCATTTGTTGCCCACTCCCTTAACTCGGGCTGCTTTGACCCGAAAGGTTTCGGGTTAACCAAGTTTATTGACGGCAGTCCTCTGGCCTTCACCACCAAATCGTCTGCCCTTTCATTATCCCTTACGCCGTTATGGCCCAGCAACCAAACGATGCGGATTTTGCCATCCTCAGAGAAGGCGTTAATCTTCTTCTTACACTGCAAGACTGTTCGCGACGTTACCGTTCTGGTTGTTATTGCCCTTATGGTAATTTTACTGTCGGTAAAGATGTTCACACTCGATGTCCTTCCGTTAGTACCACACCGCTTTACGCATTTCGCTATCGCCCGGATATCAGCCTGCAGGACCGTATTAGTCAGGCACACTAAAATAGATCTCCGTCCCTGGGTTCCCAATGTAGAACCCCAGGCCCACTGTGTCCTCTTGCTTTGATCCAATCGTGTAACATAACCTTCCAGATGGTATTATAACTTTGTGCATTTGTTTTAACACCCAAAAAGAAGACAGATAGACCCATTGATAAGTATACCGATCGACTCAGAATCATTTTCTGATTCGATTTAGCTACGTCCGTCTGTCTGTCCGTCTGTATATGTTAATTTTTAATTTGTACGAAAATGACAGGTCGCAATTTTCGTCCGATTCTCTCGAAGTTTGGAAGGAAGGATTTTCATTTGATTCTCGACTTTCGTTCATTGCGAAACCATAGGAAGAGAAGAAGGAAGATGACTTCTAGTTCCTACCGTTGAACCTTCCAGCACGCTCTAAAAAGTCCAATAACTTGCGAATGTTCATATCCGCTAAATCAGACAGGTTCTCAAAGAAATGAGAACCTCAAGTGGAACTCCATCTGATTGCCAGAGCGGGACACACACACAGGAGGTGTTCTATAGTCTCTTCTTCTTTGATGTCTCTACAGCTTCTGCAAAAGTCGTTGCTGGCAACATTCAGTCTGTCAGCATGTTTTCCGATTAGACAGTGGCCTGTCATGAGGGACACAATGACTGAGACGTCTGTTCTAGCCAATGACAGCAAAGCGGTAGACCTCTTCAAGTTTAGATTAGCTCACATAGTTTTGGAATGCTCACAACCCCTTCTTTGTGACCATCTATCATTCATTGTCCTTTGGGCCTGATCCTGAAAATTTAGCTTACATGTCACTAGAGGCATACCCACAGATTCCAGTATGCCTGGAATGGAAAGAATAGTTCCCAGTCTCGCAAGCTCGTCCGCTTTACAATTCCCTGATATACCCCTGTGGCCTGGCACCCAGAACAGGTGAATTTTGAACTGTTCAGCCATCTCGTTGAGAGATCTGAAACAGTCGAGGGCGGTTTTTGTGTTCAGAAATGCGTTCTCTAGGGATTTAATGGCTGCCTGGCTGTCTGAGAAGATATTTATGCCAATCGTCGTAATGCCATTATATCTTAGTCAGCCACAAGGAAGTTGTGGCTTCCTAAATTGCAAGGATCTCCTCTTGTAATACACACTGCAGAGGTTGGGTAATCTTTTCGATACGACCAGTTCTAGATTTTTAGAGTACACCCCAAAGCCCACTTGGTCGTTTAGTTTGGAACCATACGTATAGAAGTCTAAGTAACTTCTGTTACCGGGAATATCGTAGTTCCAATCGGTACTATCAAGAATAGTGGTACATTACCTTTTATCAAAATGCGGCTCAGGCAATGGTGAGCCGCATCCACACTGCCTGGAATATCGGATGTTGTATCAAGGATATCCCAATGTCCGTAGCTGCCACATGACCAATGAGAAAGCTTCCTTAGCCTCACGACAGTGGTCGCAGCAATTTGTCTAACCACAATGTTGATGGGTTGAAATTTGTAGCAACTACACCCTTGTAAGTGTGAATCGGTAGAATTATATATTTATATGGGAGCTATATCTAAATCTGAAACTATTTTCACCAAAATTCATAGCAAGTGTTTTTGAGCTCATAACGTGATACGTGGAATATTTCGTGATGACTGGGTAACCAGTGCGTACTCCATGTTTACTTCGTTATTCGTTTCAAAGTAATAGAATTATTCCCAGAATTACTCGATTGGGAACCAGTAGGCATCGTTGCGTATACACAATGTACACTTTTAATTGCTTCCATACTCATACGCAACCATGGACAATCAGAAGCAGAGTAATAATTGTCATATCATAGAAGTATCCTTGGAGTTTAATAGAATTCCTCAAGAAATTATTCAATATTCATTTTATAATCCAATATTTCTTATGTTTTAAGAAAATTATTATACCCACCACCGAAGGATGGGGGTATATTCATTTTGTCATCGAAAGTAACTTATATATAAAAATCAATTTGTGTTTGTTTGTAGGTTTGTTTGTTTGTTTGTGTGTTCCTTATAGACTCAAAAACGGCTGAACCGACTTTCTTGAAAATTTCACAGATGGTGCATAATGATCCCCTGGTGAAAAAGGGTACTAAATTTGTTGATATTTAAAGGGGGGGGGGGGGGGGGGGCGTACCCTCCCCCTTACCCTAATTTTCAGAAACGCCAGATCTCGGAAATGGGTGGCGAAATTTAAGCCAAATTTTGTGTGCTTCCTTATAGTAACCTAAAAATAAAAATTTGGTATCCAAATTTCGGATGGGGTACCTACGGGGACCGCCCCACCCCAAAACCTAACAAATATATATATACACCAATCACGACAATATGGGACTCAAATGAAAGGTATTTAGGATAAGACAACGTATCTGATATCCAATTGTCGGACCAAGTGCTAGAGGGACCACCTCAAGCTCCAAAACACCCTCAAATCGGACATATTTATCTACCATGGCAATATGGGACTCAAATGAAAGGTATTTGCGAGTAGAATACGAATCTGATATCAAAACATGGGACCAAGTGTTTGGGGGGCTCACCAAAAACATCGCCCAAAGGGGACATATTTACGATCATAGCCATATGGGCTCAAATGAAAGGTCTTTGGGAGTAAAGCACGAATTTGATATCAATATTTGGGAAAAGTGTCTATGGGGCCACCCCACCCCTACAACACCATCCAAAAAGTACGTATTTTCTGACTATTACAATATGAGGCTCAAATAAGAGAGTTTTTAAAGTGGAACACGAATCCGATATATCTTTTCATGGCCATCTCACTGAGTAGCCGTCCAGCCCCCAAAACACCCCCCAAGCCGGTCATGTTTGCCGACTATGGAAATATCTGATATCAACATTAGGGGGCAACTGCCTAGCGGACGTCCCACCACCATAACAACCCCCAAAGAGGACGTATTTGCTCACCAAGACAATTTGGGCCTTAAAGAGAGTGGAACTAAGTATTCAAGGTTTTTAGGGCAAATACCCCAAACCGGTCATATTTACTGACTTTTGCAATAAGGAGTTTAAATGAAAACGAATTTGATATCCAATTTGGAGGGCAATGGCAATATGGGATTCAAATAAATGATATATAGATATATGTGGAGCTTAAATGAAAGGTATTGGGGGGTAGAGCAAGAATTGATACCCATTTTTGGGACCAATTTTCTGGGGGTCTACCCCTTTCCCAAAATACCCCAAAAACAGAAATTTTTTAGTGACCATCGCAATATGGGGTTCAAATAAAGGTATTTGGGAGTAGAATACGAATTTGATATCCAAATGTGGGATGTATGTATTTAGGGCATCACTCCTTTCCCAAAACACTCCGAAAGGGAAAAAATTTTTCGACCATGCCAATATGTGGCTCAAATGAAAGGTATTTGAGATTAGAAAACGAATTTGATAACCTAATTTAGGGCTATGTGTTTGAGGGACGCTTCATCCTGTAAACTCCTCTGAAGCCAATGGCAATATGGGGTTTAAATAAATGGTATTTGAGAGAAGAGCACGATGCTGATATTTTTTCAGGGCCAAGCATCTGGGGACCACCTCTCCCGCGAAAACATCCCTTAATCAGACATCATGAGAATATCATCATATTTTGTTCCATATAAATTAAAAGAAGGCGCAGCGGAGCGTACCCGGGTCAGCTAGTAAGGGTATAAAATAAAAGATATTGGAGACCAGAAAACGAATATGGTATTAAAATTTGGGTCCAAGTACGGACTGCAAGTATTTGTCAACCGTAGTTATTACATTTTGAACCTTTTTGTTTTGCTCGATATTTGATACAGGGATTTCAATAACCCATCTGAAATCATCCGCGGAAGTTCATCAAAATTGGTTGAAAATTAGATATAGATCCCATTTTGCATTTATAGGGTAGGTGTAGTGTATTATAAAATAGGCACCGCCCGACGTTTGCTTTTCTTTATTGCTTTTTATTTAAATAGAAAAGTGTCATTCAGAATGTAAGCACATAAACATTTATTGTTGCTATATTTTTGTCAATATTTTATTTACTCATATGAGTATCTTGCAATCATCGATTTGAAGTTAATTTTGCAGCTAAATAAATAGAATTTTGTTTTTTTTTTTTCGAAGAGTATAAATAGAAAAGAAAAATGTTCCAAAAGTTTGTAGTTAGACTTGGTTCTTGACGTCAATTTAAAGTATAATAGGAATAAAGCAGCATATTGTGGGCAATGCAGTTCTCAATTGGATTTGTCCTTTCGATCATTTTTGCCATGTGTGGCATCAGCTCCGTCATGGGTCAATCATCAGAAGCTCCTGCTGCAGCAGGTGCTCAAACATTCAACAATGTCAACAATAATAATATCAGCGGTTTGCAATTCTCAACTGTCAACAGAAGAATCATAAGACGACCAAATAATAATAATAATAATAATAATAGTGGCAATAATGGTAAAAGTAGAAAAGGTTAATAAACTTTTTTAATACCAAAAATGGAATAAAGGCTATAAAACAAAAAAAAAAAAAATGTTATCTATGAATTTCTTCTGCGACAATAGTAGTAAAGGGTGATTTTTTTGAGGTTAGGATTTTCATGCATTAGTATTTGACAGATCACGTGGGATTTCAGACATGGTGTCAAAGAGAAAGATGCTCAGTATGCTTTGACATTTCATCATGAATAGACTTACTAACGAGCAACGCTTGCAAATCATTGAATTTTATTACCAAAATCAGTGTTCGGTTCGAAATGTGTTCATTTTTTTGATTACTTAAGGCATTCATCTTACACTTAGCCCTGATTTCTTTGAAAATATATATCAGCTGCGTATTATACTCTAAAGTATCTCTTATTGGAGCCCGATATTGCAATGGTCAGCAAATACTTCCTATTTGGGTGGTGTTGTGGAGTGGGTTGGGCCCATAGAAACTTTATCGCGAATATTGATATCGGATTCGTGGGGTACTTCCAAAGACCTTTCATTTGAACCCCATATTGTTATGCTCGTAAATTTGTGCTCTTTGGCGGTGTTTTTGGGGAGAGGCTGCCCCCACAACACTTGGTTCCACATTTGGGTATAATACTTGTATTCTACCCTAAAATACCTCATATTGCTATGGTCAGTAAATATGTCCTGTTTGGGGGTGTTTTTAGGGAGGGGTGGCCCCCCCAACACTTGGTCGCACATTTTGATATCAAATTAGTATTCTACTCGTAAATACCTTTCATTTGAGTCCCATATTGCCATGGTCGGTAAATATGTCCGATTTAGGGGTGTTTTGGGGGTTGGGGTGGTCTCCCAACACTTAGTCCGAAAATTGGTTATAAGATTCGTTTTCTAATATTAAATACCTTAAATACATTTAAGTCCCATCCTTTAAGTCATCATGATTGGTCTATATATATTTTTGGTAAGTTTTGGGGGTGGGGTGGCCCCCCTAGGTACCCCATCCAAAATTTGGATACCAAATTTTTGTTTTTAGGTTACTATAAGGAGCACGCAAAATTTGGCTTAAATTGCGCCACCCATTTCCGAGATCTGGCGTTTCTGAAAATTAGGGTAAGGGGGAGGGTCCGTCCCCCCTTCAAATATCAAAAAATTTAGTATCCTCTTTTCACCAGGGGATCATTATGCACCATCTGTGAAAATTTCAAGAAAATCGGTTCAGCCGTTTTCGAGTCTATAAGGAACACACAAACAAACAAACCTACAAACAAACACAATTTGATTTTTATACCCTCCACCATAGGATGGGAGTATACCAATTTCGTCATTCTGTTTGTAACCCCTCGAAATATGCGTCTAAGACCCCAGAAAGTATATATATTCTTAATCAGCGTAAAAATCTAAGACGATCTAGACATGTCCGTCCATCTGTCCGTCTGTCTGTTGAAATCACGCTACAGTCTTTAAAAATAGAGATATTGAGCTGAAATTTTGCACAGATTCTTTTTTTTTTCCATAAGCAGGTTAAGTTCGAAGATGGGCTATATCGGGCTATATCTTGATATAGCCCCCATATAGACCGATCGGCCGATTTAGGGGCTTAGGCCCATAAAAGCCACATTTATTATCCGATTTAGCTGAAATTTGGGACAGTGAGTTGTGTTTGGCCCTTCGAAATCCTTCATGAAATTGGCCCAGATCGGTCCAGATTTGGATATAGTTGCCATATAGACCGATCCTCCGATTTAGGGTCTTAGGCCCATAAAAGCCACATTTATTATTCGATTTTGCTTAAATTTGGGACAGTGGGTTGTGTTAGGCCATTTGACATTTTTCTTCAATTTTGCCCAGATCGGTTCAGATTTGGATATAGCTGCCATATAGCCCGGTCTCTCGGTTTTAGGTTTTGGGGCCATAAAAGTCGCATTTATTGTCCGATGTCACTGAAATTTGAGACAGTGAGTTGTGTTAGGCTCTTCGACGTCCTTCTTAAATTAGGCCCATATCTGTCTAGATTTGAATATAGCTGCCATATAGACCGATCTCTCGATTTATGGTTTTGGGTCCCTATCGGAACATATTTCGATATAACTGCTATGGGACATAAGGTATGCAACTTTCACCGGATTTTGATGAAAGGTGGTTTACATATAATCCCGAGGTGGTGGTTATCCAAAGTTCGGCCCGGCCGAACTTAACGCCTTTTTACTTGTCATATATAAGAAGAAGAAATATGAAAATGAATATGGAATGTATGCAAAAAGGATGCCCCTTATCATTGAGATGGAATACTAGTGTAGAAATTTTCATTTGCCATAATATTGGTGTAGGCTATGGCAAGTTGAAAGTTACTAAGTTCGGCTTGGCCGAATCTTCATTTCCCTCCACCATGAATCACATTTATAATATTCCTTGCATAGTATCTCTTTTTAGGCAGAATCTAATCATTTTGAAATCATCGTGTAAAGCTTCAACTCAATCGAATAAGAATTGAGCCCCTAAAGTGTTCAAGAAAACAAATCGTAAGATTGTCTTCTTGAACCCTGGAAACGTCGCACAGTGGGAGAAAATCAAAAACAAAACTTGCAAAAAATATGCCGTGTGAGAACGGGATATTCAGATTTCGATATACATGAGTATAAAGATAGTAGGCGAAGTTGAATAATTGGGCTGTAGTTACTGTAGGTTGAAAACTATAATTGGAGCTATATCCAAATCTGAACCGATTTTGATTAAACTTAGCGGAGGCTAAGTAATACAACATTCCATAACGAATTTTATGCAAATCCGTTGAAAATTGTAGTAACTAGGACCTTGTAAGAGAAAATCGGGCGAATTATTTTTATGCAAGCTATATCTAAATCTCGCCAGAGATCGACAGTCGCGGTAGCAGCATGCTTATAGTAAAGGCAAATACACTGAAACAGCCCTTCACGACCTAGTCGGCTACATAGAGGGTTCTCTCGCTGTCCAGGAATACACAATGGTTGCATTTCTTGACATTCAAGGTGCGTTCAACCATGTAAAACCGACGTCAATCATGAAGGAAGTGGAGTTTCTAGGCATTAATTCTACCTTAAGAAAGTTTATTAATAACTTACTTACTAAATGATGCATTACGACAGGCTTGGGATCTGTGGATCAGTAGAGAAACCACTCAAAAAGGTGTACTGTCTCTTCTGCTTTGGAATATAGCCATTAACAATATATTATTTTCTCTGGAAGAAAAAGGCGTAAATGTGGTCGCGTATGCTGATGACGTGGCAATTGCGGTTAGGGGAAAGTTTTCCAGCACTCTAAGAGATACACTTCAGAAAGCTCTACGTGCAACAGCAAAGTGGGCTACCGAAAGTGGTCTAGGTAAAAATCCGTGCAAGGAAGGAATTCTTTTCAGCAGTAGATACAAGTTGCCTACAGTGAAACCTGTCTCCTTAGAAAAAGAGAATGTTCCATTTACAGAAAGCGCAAAATACCTGGGTGTTTTGCTGGACAGGAAATTGGACTTCAAATCCAACATTTTGGAAAAGGCAAGTAAGGCAACTATTGCCCTATACACCTGCAAGAGAGCCATTGGCAAAAGTTGGGGGCTTAGACCGCATGTCATGCATTGGGTATTTACTTCAGTTGTCAGACCTATAATGCTATATGGTGTAGGGGTATGGTGTAGGGCGCTTCAAAAGTCCACCTACTGTTCAATAGTCAATCGGATGGCGTGTTTGTGCATCACAGCCGCACTGAGGACGACACCATCTGATGCATTGAGTTTAATGCTGCATGTTATGCCTCTGGACATTGTGCCTAGACAAATTGCTGCGACCACTGCCGTGAGGTTAAGGAAGCTTTTTCATTGGTCATCTGGCTGCTACGGACACTGTGTTATCATTGATACAATATCCGATGTTCCAGGCAGTGTGGATTACACCCTACCTGAGCCGCTTTTTGATAAAAATTACTGTAAAACCGTAGCGCAGAGGTTCGCATGTCTGCCTATGACGCTGAACGCCTGGGTTCGAATCCTGGCGAGACCATTAGAAAAAAATTTCAGCGGTGATTTTCCCCTCCTAATGCTGACAACAAAAAGGAGGCCCCTTATCATTGAGCTTAAACCTGAATCGGACTTGTGAGAAATTTGCCCGTTCCTTAGTGGAATGTTCATGGGCAAATTTGCATTTTGCATTTGTAACACTTTTCCTGATAGAACCGATTGGAACTACGATAACCCTGGTAACAGAAGTTACATAGACTTCTACACGGATGGTTCCAAACTAAACTACCATGTGGGCTTTGGGGTGTACTCTAAAGCTCTAGAACTGGTCATATTGAAAAGGTTACCCGACCACTGCAGTGTGTATCAAGCGGAGATCCTTGCAATTAAGGAAGTGGTGGAATGGCTTAGATATAATGTCATTACGACGATTGGCGTAAATGTCTTCTCAGACAGCCAGGCAGATCCCTGGAGAAAATATTTCTGAACACAAAAATCGCCCTCGACTGTTGCAGATCTCTCAACGAAATAACTGAACAGTTCAAAATTCATCTATTCTGGGTGCCGCTCCACTGAGATATCCCAGGAAAATGTAAAGCGAATGAGCTTAAGACACAAGGAACTACCCTACACATTTCAGGAATACTGGAATCTGTGGGTATACCTCTAGTGACATGTAAGCTAAGTTTTCAAGACTTGGCCCGAAGGAGAACGAATGATAGATGGTCACAAAGAGGGGGCTGTGAGCATTCCAAAACTATGTGGCCTCATCTAGACTTGAAGAGGTCTAACTCTTTGCTGTCATTGGCTAGAACAGATGTCTCAGTCATTGTATCCGTCATGACAGGTCACTGTCTAATAGAAAAACGTGGTAACAGACTGAAGGTTGCCAGCAACGATTTTTGCAGAAGATCTGAAGACATCGAAGAGGAAGAGAAAATAGTGTGTATGTATGCACTAGCAGTCAGGAGTTGCACTTTATGTTCTAATTTCTTTGAGAACCTGACTGATTTAGCGGATGTGAACATTTGCAAGTTATTGGGCCTTTTAAAGCGATCTGTATGGTTCAACCGTAGATACTAGAAGGCATCTTTCTTCTTCTGTTCCTATGGTATCACAATGGACGAAAACGTCTAAGTGAGTCTGATGGCAGACTGCCACATAAACCTGTCCTAACCTATGGACCCAAGACCTTAAATCGGGAGATTGTACTATATGGCAGCTATATCCAAATCTGGACCGATCATAGCCAAATAAAAATAAAGACAATGTGGGAGCTATATCCAATTCTGAACCAATTTTGATGAACCTCGACGAGCAAATATGTTCAAATTGTAATAACTACGGTTGACAAATGACAACATTATTGCAAATTACCCAAAATCTGACGAACATATATATATGGGAGATATATCTAATTCTGAACATATTTCGAGCGTACATCTCGTATAATGTGGTAGTCGTCGAGAAAAGCGTAGCACAAAATTTTGGCAAGATTGGTCAAACAATGCGCTTGCAGTGGCTTGGGATAAATCTCTATACATATATGACAGCTATATCTAAATCTGGTACGATTTGTGTGAAATTCACCAAATATCGAGAGTCATAAGAAAATCCTTCCTGCTAAATTTCGAGAGAATCGGTTAAAAAATGAGCAATTTCTTGCAATATTTCTCAAAATCGGACGAACATATATATGGGAGCTATACCAAAATCTGAACCGATTTTATGCAAACTTTTCAGATACTGTGGCATTCGTCGAGGAAAATTTTGGCAATATGGGTCAATAAATGGGTTTTCTGTGGCTCTAGGAGTGAAAATCGGGGGATATATAAATATGAGAGCTATATCCAAATCTGAACCGATATCCATGAGAATCACCGGTAATGTCGAGAGTCATTAGAAAATCCTTCCTGCCAAATTTCGAGAGAATCGGGTAACAAATGACCATTTTACTGCAGTATTACTGCAAATCAGACGAACATATATATGGGAGCTATATCCAAATCTGAACCGATTTTTTCCAATTTCAGCTTCGAGAGCTTCGTCTCTAGGCCGAAAAACACGCCCATACCAAATATGAAGACGATCGGATAAAAATTGCGACCTGTAGTTTGTATTCAAATTAACATGGACAGACGGACATTGCTAAATCGAATCAGAAAGTGATTCTGAGTCGATCGGTATACTTATCAATGGGTCTATCTCTCTTCCTTTTGGGTGTTACAAACTAATTCACTAAGTTATAGTACCCTGTACCACAGTGGTGGTGTAGGGTATAACAAGATGTCGAAGGAACTAACACAACGTGACCTAAATTTCAGCGAAATCGGACAATAAATGGGCCCAAAGCCTTAAATCGAAAGATCGGTCTATATATCAGCTATATCCTAATCTGGGCCCATCTTAGGCAAATAAAAACAAGTAAAAGCGCGTTAAGTTCGGCCGGGCCGAATCTTATATACCCTCCACCATGGATCTTAGGCAAAAAAGGATATAAGAAAGATTTGCTCTGCTATTAGAGCGAAATCAAGATATGGTCCGGTTAAATTTTATTTTATTAAATTTTATGTTGGAGACCTGTGTCAAATGTCAGCCATTTCGAATAAGAATTGCGCTCTTTGGGGGCTCAAGAAGTAAAATAGAGAGATCGATTTATATGGGAGCTGTATCGGGCTATAGACCTATTCAGACCATAATAAACACGTATGTTGATGGTCATGAGAGAATCCGTCGTACAAAATTTCAAGCAAATCGAATAATAACTGGACCTCTAGAGGCTCAAGAATTGAAGATCCCAGATCGGTTTATACGGCAGCTATATCAGGTTATGAACCGATTTGAACCTTATTTAATACAGTTGTTGAATTAAGAATAAAATACGTCTTGGAAAATTTCAGCCAAATCGGATAGGAATTGCGCCCTCTAGAAGCTCAAGAAGTCAAGACCCAAGATCGGTTTATATGGCAGCTTTATTAGGTTATCATCCGATTTAAACCATACTTGGCACAGTTGGATATCATAACAAAACACGTTGTGCAAAATTTCGTCCCAATCGGATAGGAATTACGCACTTTAGAGGCTCAAGAAGTCAAGACCGATGATCGGTTTATATGGCAGCTATATCAGGTTATGAACCGATTTGAACCATACTTGGCACAGTTGTTGGATATCATAACAAAATACTACGTGCGAAATTTCATTCCAATCGGATAAAAATTGCGCACTATAGAGGCTCAAGAAGTCAAGACCCAAGATCGGTTTATTTGACAGCTATATCAGGTTATGGACCGATTTGAACCATACTTGACACAGTTGTTGGATATCATAACAAAACACGTGGTGCTAAATTTTATTCCAATCGGATAAGAATTGCGCACTCTAGAGGCTCAAGAAGTCAAGACCCAATATCGACAAGATATGGCAGCTATATCAAAACATGGACCGATATGGCCCATTTACAATACCAACCGACCTACACTAATAAGAAGTATTTGTGCAAAATTTCAAGCGGCTTGCGTTACTCCTTCGAAAGTTAGCGTGCTTTCGACAGACAGATGGACGGACGGACATGGCTAGATCGACATAAAATGTCGCGACGATCAATAATATATATACTTTATGGGGTCTCAGACGAATATTTCGAGTAGTTACAAACAGAATGACGAAATTAGAATACCCCCCCCCCCCATCCTATGGTGGAGGGTATAACAAGATGTCGAAGGAACTAACACAACCTGACCTAAATTTCAGGGAATCGGACAATAAATGCGCCTTTTATGGGCCCAAGACCATAAATCGAAAGATCGGTCTATACGGCATTTGGCCCCAACTGAAGAAGGATGTCGAGTGGTCCAACACAACTCACTGTCTCAAATTTCAGCAAAATCGAATAATAGATGCGGCTTTTATGGGCCCAAGACCTTAAATCGGCAGATCGGTCTATATAGGGCCTATGTCAAGATATGGTCCAATATAGTCCATCTTCAAACTTGATCTGTCTATGAAAAAAAGGGAATCTGGGCAAAGTATCAGCTCATTATCTCTATTTTAAATACTGCAGCGTGATTTCAATAGAAAGAAGGACAGACGGACGGACATGGCTAGATCGTCTTAGGTTTTTACGACGATCAAGAATATATACACTTTGTTGGATCGGAAGTGGATATTATGGTGATGGCTATAAAAGCGTCATTTGGACTATCAGCACAGAATGGTGGTAAGGCCGATTAAACAGTCATTTCTACGTTCAACTACACATTTTATCACAGCCACAGTAGTGGAGCAGTGTACAGTTTGTGGTTTTGTAATAAATTTTGTATACATGAATATTCAGTTTACCATTTTCACTCTTAGACCTAAAATACTTAACCAGACTCTTTAGAAAGCACTGGATGTCGCGGCGGCACGGGTTATCGTTGACCCATCGCCATAATATTTCGCATTTTGCTTATTGGGATTAAAAGAAAAAAAGTTAAGGATATGCGTTATTCGATGCCTAGACGTACACATTGGCGGTAAGCATCTACACCGCGTGGGCTTTTAATAACGCGAGGACCGAAACACCAATCCAATCCTTAGACCAGTACTGGGTGTTTTGCGTCCTTAGAGATTGATTGGGCCATATGCCAATGAATAAGTGGATAAATATTGGGTCCCACGACATAAAGATAAGGGAGAAAGTGGCACACGGTATGTCACAGGGGGGCATTTTATTGCCACTCCTATGGGTGTACATCATAGTATCTAATTGCGGAGGCCGCGGCGTGACTATTAAGATATAGTCCGATAAAGCCCATATTTTGAACTCAACCTGCCTATGGACATTGAAAGAATCTTGTGCAAAGTTTTAGTTAGACTGCAGCGTGATTTCAACAGGCAGACGGATGGACACGACAGGTTGTCTTAGATTTTTACGACGCTCAAGAATAAATATACTTTGTAGGGATGGAAATTAATATTTCGATTTGTTGCAAACGGAATAATAAAATGAATATACCCCATCCTCCAGTGGTGGGTATAATGTTTTTTTCTGAATGTAAGTACAAAGAAATTGATTGTTTCTTTATTGCTGTCAATGTTTTTGTTTATCCGATCCAATATCTCGAAACTTATTTTGCAGCTAAGTAAATACGATTTTGTTATTTTTCAAAGAGTATAAAAAGATGGGAAAAGTGTCCCAAACATTTGTAGTTCGACTTGGTTCTCGAAGACAATTAAAAGTGTAGCAGAAATAAAGCAGTTCACAACTCCAATAATGCAGTTCTCATTTGGATTGGTCCTTTCGATCATACTTGCCATGTGTGGCATCAGCTCCGTCATGGGTCAATCAACAGAAGCCGCCGCTGCAGGAGGTGCACAAACACTCAACAACGTCAACAACAACAATATCAGCAGGCTGCAATACTCAACTGTCAACAGAAGGATCTTAAGAAGAAAAAATAATAGGAGAGGTTAAACCGTTTTTCTTGTGAGGAAAACTAAGTAAAGCTTAACAATAAAACTGTTATTTTGAATAACAAGTACGAGCATAAAACATGTAAAAGAGTATTATTGTCTGTTCCGAATTGAGGATACCATAAACATCCATACTATGTCTTATCCTTATTTGGTCTATAATTTGCCGTCTAGACCAGGCATCCTTATTCAATTATAATTTGATCTAGACCGTATTGGGCAAAGATTTCAAGGGGTCCAAAACAGCGATTGCTCTATATAGCAGCTATATGCAAATTGCATTGGAATGCTGACCTGTGCCAAATTTCAGCTCCATAACTTAATCTCTAATGTTTGTAAGCAGCGTGATACTCATATGGACATTGTCAAATCGTTTTAGCAGGATCTACTAGACGAACCGGGCCCGCTCCGCTGCCCTTATTTTAACTCCCTAATATCTTTTTAGGATGGGGACACTTCGCCCTGAATGTGGATATCGATTTCGTGCCATTGTAGCCTATGACGCTGAACGCGTTCGAATCCTGGCCAGCACATCGGACAAAGCGGTGTTTATATCCTCTTAATGTTGGTGACATTTGCGAGGTACCATTCCAATGCATGGTCATTTAAAAAATTTTCCCCAAAGAGGTGCCGCACTGCGGGACGCCGTTCGGTCTCGGCTATAAAATAGATCCCTTATCATTGAGTTTAAACTTGAAACGGAAAGCACTCATTGATATGTGAGAATTTGCATCTTCTCTGTTCCTGGTGGTAATGTTCTTCCTTAGGGTAATGTTCTCATTAGGGAAGCGATGGCACCTCAGACATTTCGACTCAAATATGGATATCAAATTCGTGCTGCACTTCCAAATTCCTTTAATTTAAGCCCCTTATTGCCATGGCATGGCTTTTACCTCAAAGAGGTGTCGCACTGCGAGACGCCGTTCGGACTCGGCTATAAAAAGGTCCCTTATAATTGAGTTTAAACTTGAAACGGACAGCACTCATTGATGTTTGAGAATTTGCATCTTCTCGGTTTCTGGTAGAAATGTTCTTCCTTAGGGTAATGTTCTCATTAGGGGAGCGATGGCACCTCAGACATTTCGACTCAAATATGGATATCAAATTCGTGCTGCACTACCAAATCCCTTTAATTTAAGTCCCATATTGCCATGGCCAGTAAATATGTATCGCTTAGAGGGTATTTTGGGTCTGGGGCGGCCATCGGCACTTTGCCCTGAAAATTAATATCAAATTCGTTCTTTATTCCCAACGGAGATAAAGTTCAATTTAGGGGGTGTTTTAGGGCGTACCCCAAATCACTTGGCTCGAAATTTGGATATCAAATTCCTTTTCCACTCTCAAATACTTTTCACTTGAGTCCCATATTGTCATAACTGGTCAAATAACCCATTTGACGTTTTTTAGGAGGAAAAGCGCCACCTAGACTTGAACGCAAATTTTAATGTCTTATTCGTAATCTACTCCCTAATACCTTTCATAAGCGCCACCCAGACTTGAACGCAAATTTTAATGTCATATTCGTAATCTACTCCCTAATACCTATCATTTGAGTTCCATATATCCCATATAGCCATGGTCGGCTAATATGCCCATTACTTGGACCTAATATTTTGTGCCATATTTGTAATCTAATGCCCAATACTTTTCATTTGAATTTCATATTGACATGAACTTCGAATATATGTGTTTAGAGGAGTTTTGCGGTTGGGGGGAGGGGGCCCGCTGAATACATGGACCCAAATTTTAACACGATATTCGTTTTCTGGTCTCCAATACCTTTCATTTGATACCCTTATCGTGCCCACCGGACCACTTTCGGATATGGGTGGCATTTTTGGGGTAAGGGGGAGGGTCCGCCTCCACTCGATATCTAAAAATTGTATAGCCTATGTTTCCTTCCAGACAAACGGACACAATCTATAAGAAATTTTAAGAAAATCGGTTCTGCCAAGTATCATTTAGTCGTAATGGGTCTAATGGCGTTTTTGGGTGGCGGCGTGACTCCCTATACTTCGATATTATTTTGTATGCCAGATAAGAAATCTACTCCCGAATACCTTTCATTTGAGTCCCATATTGAAATGAGCGTACAATATGACTGTTTGGGGAGTTTTGGGGTTGGGGCGGCCCGATGGGTATTTAGACTCAGATTTTAATACCATATTCGTATTCAACTCTCCAATATCTTTCATTTGATACCTATATTGCACCGATCGGTCCACTTTTGATTTTGGGTTGTGTTTTTGGCATAAGGGAGGGTTCGTCACCGTTTGGATACCGAAAAATTATATAGCCTATGTTTCCTTTCCAGACCAACCTACACAATATGCGAACATTTCGAGAAAATCCGTTCTGTCAATTTTCAGTCTATAGGGAACAAATTGCGCACTATAGAGGCTCAAGAAGTCAAGACCCAAGATCGGTTTATTTGACAGCTATATCAGGTTATGGACCGATTTGAACCATACTTGACACAGTTGTTGGATATCATAACAAAACACGTGGTGCTAAATTTTATTCCAATCGGATAAGAATTGCGCACTCTAGAGGCTCAAGAAGTCAAGACCCAATATCGACAAGATATGGCAGCTATATCAAAACATGGACCGATATGGCCCATTTACAATACCAACCGACCTACACTAATAAGAAGTATTTGTGCAAAATTTCAAGCGGCTTGCGTTACTCCTTCGAAAGTTAGCGTGCTTTCGACAGACAGATGGACGGACGGACATGGCTAGATCGACATAAAATGTCGCGACGATCAATAATATATATACTTTATGGGGTCTCAGACGAATATTTCGAGTAGTTACAAACAGAATGACGAAATTAGAATACCCCCCCCCCACCTATGGTGGAGGGTATAACAAGATGTCGAAGGAACTAACACAACCTGACCTAAATTTCAGGGAATCGGACAATAAATGCGCCTTTTATGGGCCCAAGACCATAAATCGAAAGATCGGTCTATACGGCATTTGGCCCCAACTGAAGAAGGATGTCGAGTGGTCCAACACAACTCACTGTCTCAAATTTCAGCAAAATCGAATAATAGATGCGGCTTTTATGGGCCCAAGACCTTAAATCGGCAGATCGGTCTATATAGGGCCTATGTCAAGATATGGTCCAATATAGTCCATCTTCAAACTTGATCTGTCTATGAAAAAAAGGGAATCTGGGCAAAGTTTCAGCTCATTATCTCTATTTTAAATACTGCAGCGTGATTTCAATAGAAAGAAGGACAGACGGACGGACATGGCTAGATCGTCTTAGGTTTTTACGACGATCAAGAATATATACACTTTGTTGGATCGGAAGTGGATATTATGGTGATGGCTATAAAAGCGTCATTTGGACTATCAGCACAGAATGGTGGTAAGGCCGATTAAACAGTCATTTCTACGTTCAACTACACATTTTATCACAGCCACAGTAGTGGAGCAGTGTACAGTTTGTGGTTTTGTAATAAATTTTGTATACATGAATGTTCAGTTTACCATTTTCACTCTAAGACCTAAAATACTTAACCAGACTCTTTGTCTGGTTAAGTATTTTAGGTCGTTGACCCATCGCCATAATATTTCGCAGTTTGCTTATTGGGATTAAAAGAAAAAAAGTTAAGGATATGTGTTATTCGATCCCAAGACGTACATATTGGCGGTATGCTTCTACACCGAGTGGGCTTTTAATAATGCGAGGATCAAAACACCAATCCAATCCTTAGACCAGTATTGGGTGTTTCGCGTCCTTAGAGACTGAATGGGCCATATGCTAATGAAGAAGTTGATAAATATTGGGTCCCACGACATAAATATAAGGGAGAAAGTGGCACACGGTATGTCACAGGGGGGCATTTTATTGCCACTCCTATGGGTGTCCATCATAGTATCTAATTGCGGAGGCCGCGGCGTGACTATCAAGATATAGTCCGATAAAGCCCATCTTTTGAACTTAATCTGCCTATGGACATACAAAGAAATTTGTGCAAAGTTTTAGTTAGACTGCAGCGTGATTTCAACAGGCAGACGGATGGATACGATAGGTCGTCTTAGATTTTTACGACGCTCAAGAATAAATATACTTTGCAGGGATCGAAATTAATATTTCGATTTGTTGCAAACGGAATAATAAAATGAATATACCCCCATCCTCCGGTGGTGGGTATAATGTTTTTTCTGAATGTAAGTACAAAGAAATTGATTGTTTCTTTATTGTTGTCAATGTTTTTGTTTATCCGATCCAATATCTCCAAACTTATTTTGCAGCTAAGTAAATACGATTTTGTTATTTTTCAAAGAGTATAAAAAGATGGGAAAAGTGTCCCAAACATTTGTAGTTCGACTTGGTTCTCGAAGACAATTAAAAGTGTAGCAGAAATAAAGCAGTTCACAACTCCAATAATGCAGTTCTCATTTGGATTGGTCCTTTCGATCATACTTGCCATGTGTGGCATCAGCTCCGTCATGGGTCAATCAACAGAAGCCGCCGCTGCAGGAGGTGCACAAACACTCAACAACGTCAACAACAACAATATCAGCAGGCTGCAATACTCAACTTTCAACAGAAGGATCTTAAGAAGAAAAAATAATAGGAGAGGTTAAACCGTTTTTCTTGTGAGGAAGACTAAGTAAAGCTTAACAATAAAACTGTTATTTTGAATAACAAGTACGAGCATAAAACATGTAAGAGAGTATTATTGTCTGTTCCGAATTGAGGATACCATAAACATCCATACTATGTCTTATCCTTATTTGGTCTATAATTTGCCATCTAGACCAGGCATCCTTATTCAATTATAATTTGATCTAGACCGTATTGGGCAAAGATTTCAAGGGGTCCAAAACAGCGCCGTGTTTTGATACCATCAGAGATTGCTCTATATGGCAGCTCAGACATTTCGACTCAAATATGGATATCAAATTCGTGCTACACTTCCAAATTCCTTTAATTTAAGCCCCTTATTGCCATGGCATGGCTTTTACCTCAAAGAGGTGTCGCACTGCGAGACGCCGTTCGGACTCGGCTATAAAAAAAGGTCCCTTATCATTGAGTTTAAACTTCAAACGGAAAGCACTAATTGATGTGTGAGAATTTGCTCCTTTTAGGTTCCTGGTGGTAATGTTCTTCCTTAGGGTAATGTTCTCATTACTCTCATAAATCTCATTTTGTCATATTCGTAATCTACTCCCTAATACCTTTCATAAGCGCCACCCAGACTTGAACGCAAATTTTAATGTCATATTCGTAATTTACTCCCAAATACCTATCATTTCAGTTCCATATATCCCATATAGCCATGGTCGGCTAATATGCCCATTTGTGGATATTTTAAGGGTGGGCGACCTCCCATTACTTGGACCTAATATTTTGTGCCATATTTGTAATCTAATGCCTAATACTTTTCATTTGAATCCCATATTGACATGAACTTCGAATATATGTGTTTAGAGGAGTTTTGCGGTTGGGGGGGAGGGGGCCCGCTGAATACATGGACCCAAATTTTAATACGATATTCGTTTTCTGGCCTCCAATACCTTTCATTTGATACCCTTATCGCGCTCACCGGACCACTTTCGGATATGGGTGGCATTTTTGGGGTAAGGGGGAGGGTCCGCCTCCACCCGATATCTAAAAATTGTATAGCCTATGTTTCCTTCCAGACAAACGTACACAATCTATGAAAAATTTTAAGAAAATCGGTTCTGTCAAGTATCATTTAGTCGTAATGGGTCTAATGGCGTTTTTGGGGGGTGGCGTGACCCCCTATACTTCGATCTGATTTTGTATGCCAGATAAGAAATCTACTCACGAATACCTTTTATTTGAGTCCTATATTGAAATGAAAGTCCAATATGTCTGTTTGAGGGAGTTTTGGGGTTGGGGCGGCCCGATGGGTATTTAGACTCAGATTTGAATACCATATTCGTATTCAACTCTCCAATATCTTTCATTTGATACCTATATTGCACCGATCGGTCCACTTTTGATTTTGGGTTGTGTTTTTGGCATAAGGGAGGGTTCATCACCGTTTGGATACCGAAAAATTATATAGCCTATGTTTCCTTTCCAGACCAACCTACACAATATGCGAACATTTCGAGAAAATCCGTTCTGTCAATTTTCAGTCTATAGGGAACAAACAAACCGAGTCCCATATATCAGTGATTGGCTAATGTGCCCATTTTGGGCGTTTTTGTGGGGGTGGGATGACCCCCTATACGTCGACATGAATTTGTATGCCAGATTCGTTATCTACTCCCGCATACTTTTCATATTGTCCTTATCGGTCCAATTTTGATTTTGGGTGGTGTTTTTGGGGTAACGGTGGAGGGTCCGCAACCTTCAATAAATTATAAAGCCTATTCCTACTTCCTGACGACATTCGTTATCTACCCCCGAATACCTTTCATTAGAGTCCCATATTGTAATGATCGTCAAATAAACCTATTTTAAGGGGTTTTGGCGCTGGGGCAAGAACCGCAGATTCTTGGACTCAACTTTTATTATGATATTCGTGCTCTACTCTTGAATACCTTTCATTTGAATCCCATATTATCCCCATCGATCCACTTTTATTTTTGGGTAGTTCTTTTGGGGTAAGGGGGAGAGTCCGCCCTCCTCTCGATATCAAAAAATTATAAAGCCTATGATTTCTTCCAGACCAACCAATTTATGACATGATATCTCGGTCATTCCCTCACTTATTTAATTGCAAGGATCTCCGCTTGATACACACTACAGTGATCGGGTAACCTTTTCGATATGACCAATCCAAGTTCTTCAGAGTACACTGCAAAGCCCCTGTGGTCATGTTGTTTGGAACCATCCGAAAATAAGTATTTTTTTTATCAAAAAGCGGCTCAGACAATGTGTAATCCACACTGCCTGGAACTTCGGGCATTGTGTCGAGGATAACACAGTATCCGTAGCCATCACATGACAATAGAGAAAGAGCCCTTAGCCTCACAGCAGTTTGTCTAGCCACAATGTCCAGAGGCATTAGGAGTAGCATTAAATTCAGTGCATCAGAAGGGGTATTACTTAATGCGGCTATGATGCACAAGATTTCAACACCATATAGTATTTTAGGTCTGATAAATGCTGGACATACCAGTGCATGACACTCGGCTTCAACTCCCAAGTCTTGCCAATGGCTCTCTTTCAGGTGTATAGGTCAAGATTTATATTTCTTGCCCTCTCCAAAATGTTGGATTTGAAGTTAAATTTCCTATCCAGCAAAACTCTCAGGTATTTTACGCTTCCAGTAAACGGTACTTGTATCCCTTGGAGGCCACCGTAGCGCAGAGGTTAGCATGTCCGCCTATGACGCTGAACTCCTCGGTGCGAATCCTGGCGATACCATCAGAAAAATTTTTCAGCGGTGGTTTTCCACTCCAAATGCTGGCAACATTTGTGAGGTACTTTGCCATGAAAAACTTCTCTCCAAAGAGATGTCGCACTGCGGCACGCCGTTCGGACTCGGTTTAAAAAACTAGGCCCCTTATCATTGAGCTTAAAAACTTGAATCGGACTGCACTCATTGATATGTGAGAAGTTTGCCCCCGTTCCTAAGTGGAATGTTCATGGGCAAAATTTATTTAATTATCCTTTGCTGAAAAGAGCTACTTCTGTCTTGAACAGAATCACGACTAGACCACTCTCGGTAGCCCACTTCACTGTCGCACGTAGAGCTTCCTGAAGTGCATCTCTTAGAATGCTGGAAAACTTTCCCCTAAGCGCAATAGCCATGTCATTAGCATACGCGACCACTTTAACACCGTTTTCTTCCAGAGACAATAATATATTGTTAATGGCTATATTCTAAAGTAGAGGAGAAAGTACACCTCCTTGAGGTGTTCCTCTGTTGACCATTCCAGCGAGAGAACTCTGTATGCAGTCAACTAGGTTGTGAAGGCCTGTTTCAGTGGACTTGCCTCTACTATATGCATGGTGTTGCTGAGACAGGCGATCTTCAGGAATCTTTGCCCTAACATATGTTTCTATCAACCTCTCCAGAGTCTTCAGCATAAAGGATGACAGACTAATGGAATGATTATCTTTCGCCTTCGTGTGGTACGGTTTCCCTGCATTCAAAATGAGCATGGCCTTTGTATCACTCCATCCCACAGGTATGTATGACATGCTGATACAAGCAGAGTATATCTCCCTAAGCCAAGGAGCCAGTCTATCAGGCAAAGCTTGGGACTCCACTGGTGATAGATTATCAGGGACTGGCTATTTAAAGGAGTCAAAACTTTTTATTGCCCTAAGAATTTTCGCACGCACAATTTCTTCATTAACCTCGGACGAATGCATATCAGGGACAACCTCTTCAGATGCTACGCTATCCAGGGTATAGTTTCCCTGGAAATGTGTGTCAACGAGTAGTTCCAGTGTTTCCTCACTAGACATTGTCCATACATTCTCTGACTTCTAAAAATATCCCATCGTAATAGGTTTCGAAGATTGGTTCTTCCTTAGAGTAGAGGCCTTAAATGTATTCTCCACGGAGCTGCAGAGTTCCAACAAGGATTTGGGTCTGAGTTTTTTACAGCTCACTCTTGTTTTTTCTTAGCTCCGCCTTATAGACGCGAATCGTCTTATGATGCGAATCGGAACGTAATTGTGAGATGATATCCAACTTTTTTTTGCCCCAAATGCAAGAGTTTAACTTGCATGACGTGTGGTTTCAACAAGACGGTGACACACATACCACACAGCACTCGTAACAATGGACTTATTGAGAGGCGAGTTCGGTGAACATTTTATCTAGCATTAGACTATTTTTTGTAAGGCTATGCTAAAACTCATATCTATACGTACAAGCCCACTTTAATTGCCGTATTGGAAGACAACATTGCGGTAATACAGTAATTTTCCAATATTCAACAATTTAAAAGGAATTAAGTTCGGCTGGGCCCAACTTTAGGTACCCACCACCTTGGGTATATATGTAAAACACCTTTCGTCAAAATCCGGTGAAAAATGCATACCTTATGCCCCATAGCAGCTATACCGATATATGTTCCGATTTGAACCAAATACTAATGAGTATAAGTCATTGTTCAATTGTGTATCACAAAATATTGGTATTTTCAGTAGCTATCTAAAAATAAACCGATCTGAACCATATACGACACGGATGTCGAAAAACCTAACATAAGTCACTGTGTAAAATTTCGGCGAAATCGGATTATAAATGAGCCTTTTATGGGACCAAGACTTTAAATCGAAATATCGGTCTGTATGGTAGCTATATCCAAATCTGGACCGATTTGGGCCAAGTTGCAGAGAAATTTCGAAGAGCCTAACATATCTCACTGTTCCAAATTTCGGGGAAATCGGACAATAAATGCGCTTTTTATGGGCCCAAAACCTAAAATCGCGAGATCGTTCTATATATGGCAGCTATATCCAAATCTGGACCGATCTGAGCCATATTGGAGAAGATTGTCGAAGGCCCTAACACAACTAACTGTCCAAAATTTCGTTGACATCGGACAATAAATGCGCATTTTATGGGTCCAAAACCTTACATCGAGAGATCGGTCTATATGGCAGCTATATCCAAATCTGAACGGATTTGTGCCACATTGCAGAAGTATGTCGAAGGGCTTAACTTAACTTACTGTTCCAAATTTTGGCAAAATCGGACAATAAATGCGTCTTTTATAGGCGCAAGACCTTAAAACGAGAGATCGGTCTGTATGGCAGCTATATGCAAATCTTGATCAACCTAGGCCAAATTGCAGAAATATGTCGAGGAGCTTAACTTAACTCACTGTCCCAAATTTCGGCAACATCGGACAATAAATGCGCATTTAATGGGCCCAAAGTCTTAATGGCAGCTATATCCAAATCTGAACGGATTTGTGCCACATTGCAGAAGTATGCCGAAGGGCTTAACTTAACTCCCTGTCCCAATTTTTGGCAAAATCGGACTATAAATGCGTCTTTTATGGGCGCAAGACCTTAAAACGAGAGATCGGTCTATATGGCAGCTATATCCAAATCTGGACCGATATGGGCCAAACTGAGAAAGATGTCGACTGACCTAACACAACTCACTGTCCCAAAATTCAGTCAAATCGGACAATAAATGTGGCTTTTACGAGCATAAAACCCTAAATCGGCGGAACGGTCTATACGGCAGCTATATCCAAATCTGAACCGATCAGGACCATATTGTAGAAGGAAGTCGAAGGCCTAACACAACTCACTGTTCCAAATTTCAGCAAAATCGGATGATAAATGTGGCTTTTATGGGCCTTAGACCCTAAATCGGCGGATCGGTCTATATGGGGGCTATATCAACATATAGTCCGATATAGCCCATCTTCGAACTTAACCTGCTTTTGGACAAATAAGGAATCTGTGCTAAGTTTTAGCTCAATATCTTTATTTTTAAAGACTGTAGCGTGATTTCAACAAAGACAGTCAGACGGACGGACATGGCTAGATCGTCTTAGATTTTTACGCTGATCAAGAATATACTTATACCTTATAGAAATACTTATACTTATACTTATATACTTATACTTATATACTTATACTTATACTTTATGGAAATACTTTATAGGGTCGGAAATGGATATTTCGATGTGTTACAAACGGAATGACAAAATGAATATACCCACATCCTTCGGTGGTGGGTATAAAAAATCTCTTTAAAAAAAGATAATATATCACTGCATATGAAATGGAAAGTTTTCTCGCGATCTATCCAAGTGTGCTTGAACTTTTGCTTCTACTACTACTACATTGTGTCATTTATTTGTGAGATACCGTCCGAAATGTCAGACAGAGTATGCCAAAATTGGACTAAACGGATTGACCATTTGGGCGCAGTCACGGTCAACAATTGCATGAAATAATCTTCGAACAGTAAATTTATAGACCTTACTATCAATTCAAATAAATATTTCATGCATTTTTGTGAATTTTATGTGTTTTCTTTGAAAAACTTTCCTGTAGGATATTACAATAGTAAGCTTAGATACCTCGGATGTATATTCCACGGGGATGCAGAGTTCCATTCATTATATGTTCTGAGAGCGACTTTATTTAGTTTGCTCTTGCATTTTATTAACTCAGTCTTATAGATGGCCCAGTGCTGTGGTGAGTTGTGAATTCCGCCTTATTGAGAAGCCTTCTGCAACCCACCTTTGACCAACCAGTTCTGCAGATTTCCATGGCGGTCGTAGTTTGTACCATGGTTTGATGCTATTTATGGTAGCCTGCTGCTCATGCTTACTTGCTTTTTCTCCAAAGTGAAGTCGAGCTTAATGACCATGATAATTATGTTAAGCTGAAAGATTTGATTATTGGAAAAGTTACTGAAAATAAATTGCATGATCAACAGATTTTTGGGCATATACATAGCAGCCGTTTGGCCGTTTCGATTCGAAAGTTGGCTAGACCTTCGTTGTTCCACAGTGTTACATCAGTGTTCGTGGCCCACGCCCTTAAATCGGTCTGTGTCTTGCCGAAAGGCTTCTGGCTATCCAAATTTATTGGTGTCTGTCCTCTGGCCTTCACTGCCAAATTGTCTGATCTTTCATTTCCCCTTACTCTGCTGTGGCCCGGCACCCAAACGATCCTCAGAGAAGGCGTTGATCTCCTTCTTACACTGTAATACTGTTCAAGACCGTATCGTCTAGGTTGTTAATGCCCTGATGGCCAGTTTACTGTCGGTAAAGATGTCCACACTCGACGTCCTCGCGTTAAGGCCACACCACCTCACGCATTCCGTGATTGCCCGGATCTCTGCCTAAGTTCCCATGAACATTCCCTTAAGGAACAGCGGATACTTCTCTCATATCAATTAGTGCAGTCCGATTAAAGTTAAAGCTCAATGAAAAGGCACTTCTTTTTATATTTTAAGTTTTAACATGGCAGGATACCTCACAAATGTAGCCAACATTAGTAAGGGGATAATCACAGCAGAAAATGTTTTCGATGTTCACGCCGGGAATTGAACACAGGCGTTCGGCGTCATAGGTGAACAAGCTGGCTTCTGCACCACGGTGGCCTTCCGGATCCCCGCCTGCAGGACCGTATTATGCCCAGACAGTCGAAAATAGATCTTAATCCCTGGTTTATCTATGTGGAGTCTCAGGTTCAATCTGTCCTTTAGCTTTGATCCATCTATGTTGCATGATCTACCAGATAGCAATACTAAAATACCGTCAATCTAAGACTGTGCTGCTGCCAGAAGTGCCTCGCACTCGACCTCAAGTACCATCTCAGGTATCCGATCAGAAAACTCTTCCATTCTTTCCGGGTTTTCTATCGTCGCGTCGATTATACCTCGATGGTATGACCTGCTTCTATTCTTTAGCCATTCTCCCATCACCTCAAGTCTCATAGCCGCAGTGGCAGCCTCACGCTTAAGCTATATGTCTGTGGGTCGAATATCCTGAATATTCTCCAGTTTCCTAGTGGGCGTGGTCGCTCCATCTACGCTAAGACAACATGTTCTCTGGACCTGTTGTATTATCCTTACTTTGCACTTTCTCTCCATCAAAAGATTGCACATTTTTCTAATGAACATTCCTCTAAGGAACAATCAATGAGTGCAGTCCGATTAAAGTTTAAGCTCAATGATAAAAGGCCTCATTTTTAAAGCCGAATCCAAACGACGTGCATCAGTGCGACACCTCTTTGGAAAGAAGTTTTTACTTGGCATAGTACCTCAAAAATGTTGCCAGCATTTGGAGGGAAAAACCACTGCTGAAAAATGTTTTTTCTGATGGTCTTGCCAGGATTTGGACCCAGGCTTTCAGCGTCATAGGCGGACATACTAACTTCATCCCTACGTTGGCCTCCTATCTCCATCGCAGTCCACCAAACTACTGAGGCGTAGGTCTAATCTCGCTCCAGTGGAGCAAGTGGACTATCTTCAGATTCAGTCGCCATTTCGAGCCTATGGCCCCCTCCGTAGTGTCCAACATTTGTTGTCAGCCTTATTAGTAAGCTCCTGAATGTGACACTTCCAATTCAATTTCCTGTACACTATCAGATATCGAAATCGTTCCATTGAGGAAACGTGGTGCTTCAAAGTAGACCACCTTCGTCTATTTCTTGAATAGGCAGATTTAGTCATCTCTGGGTTATCATTGAGACCCCTGGAATTAGCCAGTCGCATGCCATCTCCAAGATCCTTTCGACCTTTCTGCATAGCTGATTCGGGTCCTTAGTATGGTGTAGTATTTACCCTTCGTCTGTCTAGCAGTCGAGTTCAAATCCTTCCTCAGTCAGCATCCGTAATAGGTTATTTATGGGGGTCGCCCATAGGAGTGGCGAAAAAATGCCTCCCTGTGGCGTGCCCTGTGCTAATTTCTGTCTTATATTTATGTGATGGGAGCCACAACGTATCCACCTGTTTCTTAACATATGGTTGATGCAGTCTGTAAGGGCTCGTTCCATCTTTCCGAGCCAGGTCCACTGTGTTCTCTAACTTTGGTTCATTCGTTTCACATGATCTCCCAGTTGGCACTACTTGGGTTCCGTCAATCCAAGATTGTGCCGCTGGCAGTAGTGCCTAGCACTCGACCTCAAGTGTCATTTCAGGTATTCAATACGAAATCTCTTCCATTCCTTCCAAGTTTCCTATCATCGCCTCGATTATATCTCAGACACCCAGTTTCGAGATGCAATGCTATGACCTGCTCCTATCCTCCATCTCAATCCATTCGCCCATCGCTGCCTTACACATAATCTGTATGTGTATGGGTTGGATATTTAGAATATCATCCAGGGTCCTGGTGGGCGTGTTCCTCATCGCCCTGCTTGTGTCAAGACAACATGCACTCTGAACCTGTTGGAATATCCTAACGTTGCACTTTTTCTCCATCGCAGTCCACTTAACTACTGAGGCGTAACGATGTATTGGTCTAATCACGTTCCTGTCGAGCCAGTGGACTATCCTCGAATTTGGACCCCATTTGAAGCCTACGGCCCGTCTACATAGTGTCCAACATCTGTGAACCTTCTCGGTACGCTCCTGAATATGACACTTCTAATTCAATGTCACTCCTAAGCATTTGACCTTGTCAGATGTCGAAGTAGTTCTATTGAAAAAATGTGGTGCGTTAAATTGGCCCTCCTTTGCCTTCCTTGTGAACAAGCAGATTTCGGTATTTTCTGGCTTAACATTGAGACCCCTGGGTCTAGTCCAGTCGCTTGCCAACTCCAAGACCCTTTCGACCCTTCTGCTTAGCTGGTTCGGATCCTTGACACTTACAAGTATTATAACATCGTCGGCATAGCAGACGATTTAAAATCCCCCTCAGTCAGCATTTGAATAGGTCATTTATGGGGGTCGCCCATAGGAGTGGCGATAAAATGCCTCCCTGTGGCGTGCCCAGTGCCTTGCTTTCTCCCTTATATTTATGTCATGGGACCCTCAATTTATCCACCTGTTCCTTAGCATGTGGTTTACCCAGTCTCTAAGGACCCGGTCCATTCGGTAATGGTTAAGGATTGGGTCAGTGTAGCGGTTCGCACTTTATTAAAAGCCCCCTGGATGTCAATGCATACCCTCAATGTGTACATCTTGGCATTCTTGGTATTCTTTTCTTTTATGCACAACCTCATGCAGGCCAATCTACAGCGACCCTTCCTTGAGATAGGCATGATGAGTTTTTTTGAGCAAGTCGCAGGATGTCCAACTCTATATCATGGTGTCTACAATACGTTCCATGTTTTTGAGCAGAAAAGACGTAGGGCTTATAGGTTTGTAGGCCTATGGTGTCGCATAACTTGAATTGCCGGGCTTGGGTATAAATGCTACCCTTGCCTGCTGCCTGGCTTTCGGAGTTTATGCAAGTTCTAGGCAAGCTGTGAAAATAGTGGTGAGATGGGGCGCCATATAGTCGCCCTCCTTGTGAAATAACGCCGGAAATTTTCCATCAAAATGGGTGACTTAAATGGTTGGAAGCTTCTCAAGGCTTCTTTACCATAATTTCCGTACTGATAAGCCTACGATCAACCTCATTATTCCAAGATTACGGTGTCTTCGTGAGTCCCTTCGTATCCTGTGGAAAATGCATTTTCAACGAAAGCCTCAACATGTCCTCCCTTCGCTCTCATGTCGTCAACCAACGTTTCTGTTTGAACATGGGTTTCTGAGAAACTTTCTTATCTGAGCGGCGTCATTTACGCTATCGACCTTTTTGCAGAAAAGCGTCAAGGGGCACGTTTTGCGCATTGATAATTTGATTGTATTCCTTGCGTCGTGTGTAATACACATTTCAAAAAAACTTCCGCTTTTTACGACGTGCTCTGTTATAAAGTCTGGAGACCTCTTTTCCACTGTTGCAAATCTACCCGGTCATCCGGGGTTTTTCCATAAGAATTATGTTAAGCGGAAAGATTTGATTAATGGAAAGTTACTGAAAGAAAGCGTTTCGATAAACAAATCTTTCCGCTTGACATAATTCTCATGGTCATTAAGTTCAACCTCACTTTGGAGAAAAACAACTTCATTAAATGTTTATCTTGTTTTGTTTTTATACAAATATGGAAAGACTGGCATTAAGTCGTGAGGCAATAAAAATGTCAATACATAAAAACTTATGTTGACTCTTTTGTTTTTTAAAATTGTATTTTTTCTAATGATGGTTGTATTCTTTCTAATGCCATGCAATTTTGCAGCTAAATAAATAAAATTTGGTTTTTTTCCTAAGAGTATAAAAAGATGGAACAAATGTTCCAATATTTTGTAGTTAGATTTGCTTCTCAAACTGTAGCTTGATAATAGGAATAAAACATCACATTCAACTCCAACAATGCAATTCTTATCTGGTTTGGTGTTTTTGTTTATTGTTGCCATGTGTGGCATCAGTTCTGTCGTGGGCCAATCATCAACACAAGGCTCAATAGTAAATAGTCAAATATTGACCAACGTCAACAACAACAACATCAGCAGGTTGATGTACACAGTGATTAGAAGAATCCCAAGAGTTATAAATAAGAAATCTGGAAATACTAATAATCGGAAAAATGTAAAAAAGTCAGGGACAAAGAACAATAGTGGTTAGAGAACTAATAAATATACAAAACTAATTTAAAACTTAGATCCTAAAACATTGACTTTGATTTATGGGTACTAAAACTAGCGTTTAGGGATGGGCAGCTTTAACTTTTTACTTATATTAGCCAAGGGCCTAAAATAGATTTCCAAAAGCCTCGATCTTCTGCGCTCTTTCTCTAATCTCTGACACCCAGTTTCGACATGTCTTTCTTCACTTGGCCTCTCCATCGGTGTTTTGGTCTTTCCCTTTTGCGTATTCTATTAAGGTCGCCTTCAAAAGACTTCATTCATTCTGACAACATGAGCAAGTCAACGCAACCGTTGTATGTTGAGGCGTTTACCTATGCCATCGTTGTCATACAGCTCATACGACGCCTATAATCACCATCAACGCATACTGATCCTTTACGTATTATCTTTCTCTCAAACACTCCAAGTACTGCCTCATCTGCTTTCGCAAGTACCCATGTTTCGGAGTCATTGAAGGGAACGGGTAGTATCATTGTCTTTAATAGTGTGATTTTTGTTTGTCGAGATGAAGCCTTGCTCCTGAACTGCTTGCTCAAACCAAAGAAGCCTATTAGCCTTCGTTTAGTTTTCATAACTGATGCCATTTGTTTTGTTAATGGCGGTGCCAAGGTAGCTTAATTTACTATCTCAACTTTCTCCATTTTCCTCATCTGCTTGGCTGTACAGAACCTTATGAGAGTTGATACCATCCACATTGTCTTATCTCCATTTACTGCCAGACCCACTTTCGCTGATTCTCTTTCGATACTTTCAAAGGCTGCATTTGCTTCTTTCGGTGAGCGACCCATAATCCGATCGATCGATGTTGTAGGCATGGGTGATTAGCTTATGTTCTCTTCTGAGTAGTGTCTCATGCTTATTCACACCTGCATATCATATAATGTTCTCCAACAGGAAACGTTCAATACAAATCTTGTTCGGCATTGAACATTTTAGAGAGATTCTCGCTTATTTTAACTAAGCAACGTGTATCGTCATTTTACAGAGTCTTATTAATTTTGCAGGTATACCAAACTCAGGAGGCCACCGTAGCGAAAAGGTTAGCATGTCCGCCTATGACGCTGAACGCCTGGGTTAGAATCCTTCAGAAAAAAAATTTCAGCGGTGGTGGACCATACTTGGCACAGTTGTTGACGATCAAACCAAAACATTTCATTCACAATTTCAACTAAATCGGATAATATTTGCGCCCTCTATCGGGCCATTAAATCAAGATCCGAAATCGGTTTATATGGGAGCTATATCAGGTTAGAGGTCTGATATAGCTCCACCGTATCGCAGAGGTTAGCATGTCCGCCTATGACGCTGAACGCATGGGTTCGAGTCCTGGCGAGACCATCAAAAAAAATTTTTCAGCGGTGGTTTTCCCCTCCTAATGCTGGGGTACTATGCCAACATTTGTGGGGTACTATGCCATGTAAAACTTCTCTCCAAAGAGGTGTCGCACTGCGCCACGCCGTTCAGACTCGCCTATAAAAAGGAGGCCCCTTATCATTGAGCTTAAACTTGAATCGGACAACACTAATTGATGTGTGGGAAGTTTGCCCCGTTCCTCAATGGAATGTTCTTCGACATATTTGCATTTTCATTTGCCCAGTCTGTTCGTCCTTGTCTTCTGTTGGGACATGGGCATAGATAAGACTGTCGGAAATGAATTTTGCTCTGCCACTGATTCACCAGAATAAACAAGGAGGCAAGCTGTTCAGTCTCCAACTAACAACAAATCAGGAGCCAAACTCATGTCTCATATCGTGGCAGCTAAATACAACGCGTCACCTATCAGTTTTATTGTGACTTCTCTGCCCATGCCCAATTCCTGCTAGACGGTGATGTTTGCTTTTATTTTTCCAATACATCCGCTTACGCGTATACTGCAATTTCTCTTTCTTTCATGGTCTTTCATTTGTTTGCGGGGGTCTTTAACAATTGTGGAGCCTGTTCTTCTCTTTCTTCAAAAATTTCGTGGCGAATTTGGTGATGATTGGGTAACATGTGCTATCTCCACCTTGATTGCAAAGACACAGAAAGGACCCCAAGCAGACTTTTTTATAGGGATTTTTGAGCACTATCCAGTAAAAATGTTCAAAATCGGATCTCAAAAGATGTGGCAGCCCGAATGATTTTTCGAAATTAAGAGGTGACTAACTTTAGGGGCCAGCCAAAAGGCGTCCAGACAAACTAGGTCCTTGAAATTTTGGCACACAATCTTGCTAACACTTCAGCTCTTATCATTCCAAAGAGATATCTTTAAACGTTCTCATACGGCATATATTTTCCTATTTTTTCGGTTTTCTCCCACTGTGCGACGTTGGAAAAACTCACAGCCAACATCGAAACGGACATAGCAACGGTTTCGGCTGAAACTTATAGCCGAGACATCGAAAATTGGGTCCAACGTATTGACAGATGCAAAAGTGTCCGCGGTGGCCATATAAACGAAGTCGAGTTCCATTCATAAATGTTTTGATTATACTTCATGCCGATATTAACATTTTAAAATATCTCAAATGGATGGCATTTTATTTTTGAAAAAAGTCCTCGTTGGTACGCCCGATATACTTATTTCTTGTTTGTCAATCTATTCATGTCCGTCCCTCTGTCTGTTGACATTACGCTAAAGTCTTTTAAACTGAAAATATTGAGCTGAAGCATGACACAGTTGTTTTTATGCTCATAGGCTCGATGAAGGGTCATATCGGACTATATCTTCATAAAGCCTTCATATACATCTATCTTTTGAGTTATAGCCTTGGGTCCATAAATGGCTTATTTGTTAACCGATTTCGCCCATAAAAGCTCCTTTTATTTCCCAATTTTGCTAGAAAACAGCACTGCAAGTTATGTTAGGCCCCTCGATATCCTTACCGAATATAGACGATATCGCTTCCTGCTTACGTACTTGAGGTAGGGCACCTTTGCACCTTTAGTGTATTTATTATCCGATTTTGCTGAAATTCGGCATAAGAAGCTGTGATAGCTCCTTCGATATTTGAATATAGACTATATTGAACGATCTGCCGATTTATGGACTGCCAATTCCACCAATTCCACTTAAACGTTATGCAGATTGAACCATACGAGGGTTGCCTTTTATATCTCGGGATTGGACAACCCTTGTGTTGCAATCTGTCAATACAAGGGTCGTAAAGCTTGACATTTTTCGGGTTATATGTAATCAGAACGTTTTGAGATACGAGCGATATTTGTGTTGTTTACAGTAACTTAAAAGATTCATCTCGCCTAAAAAATGGAAGTAGATCGTGAACATATTCGTGCGATTATTTTTTACATCTTTCGATGTGGATTAACTCAACAACAGTGCATCAATGAACTTAATAAAATTTTTGGTGATGAAGGTTGTAGTTCACTGCAAGACGAATTTCGTGAAGGTCGCCAAAAATCAATTGTTGTTCCAATTGTTGATGCTGTGCATTAGATGATATTGCAAGATAGTCATGTGATCTATCGTGAGATTGAGACAACTTTAGTCATTAATCAGACCAGCACACATTCAATATTGCATGACCATTTGGCCGTCAAAAAAATTTGTTCGTGTTGGATCCCACACATCGGTTGGTCGAAAGAAATGCTCCAAAAATACGATCGTGGTGCTTCGAAACACGTCTATGACATCGTGACAGGTGATGAATCATGGATTTACGCGAATGAGCCCGAAAGTAAACCGCAGTCTACTGTATGGGTGCTTCAAGATGAGCCAAATCCAACAAAAGTTGCTAGTGCACGAAGCACTTCCAAGCAATAGATCGCATGTTTTTTTGGAAAAACTGGACATGTCGCAATCGTACCACTAGAACAGTCAAATCTGAGTGGTACACAACCATTTGTTTGCCAGTTGTCTTCCAAGAAATCAGGAAAACAAACCGCCGAAGACGGATCACTCTTCATCACGGCAATGCGAGCTTTCAGTCTTTGACTCAAACAAGTGCATTTTTGAGCACTCAAAACATCGATTGGATGAATCATCCGCCGTATAATCCTGACTTGGCACCGAAAGACTTCTTTTTATTCCCATAGGTAAAAAATAAAATGAGAGGTCGACGTTTTTCGACACCTGAAGAATGAGCGCAAAACCTTATATCGAGAGATCGGTCTACATGGCAGCTATATTTAAATCTGGAACGATTTGGGCCAAGTTGAAGAAAGAAGTCGAAGGGCCTAATTCAACTAACTGTCCTAAATTTTAGCAAAATCTTACAATAAATGCGCTTTTCATGGGTCCAAATCCTTATATGGAGAGATCGGTCTACATGGCAGCTATATTTAGATATAACTGCCATCTGGACCGATCTGGACAAAACTGAAGAGGCCTGTCGAAGGGTCTAACAGAACTCACTGTTCCAAATTTCGAGAAATCGGTCTGTATGGCAGCTATATCCAAATCTGGACCGATCTACACCAAATTGCAGAAAGTTGTCGAAGTTCTTAACGCAACTCACTGTCCGAAATTTCGGCGAAATCGGACAATAAATGCGCCTTTTATGGCCCCAAAACCTTATATCGAGAGATCGGTCTATATGGCAGCTATATCTAAATCTGAACCGATGTAGGCCAAATTAAAGAAGGATGTCGAGTGGCCAAGCACAACTCACTGTCCCAAAATCCAGCAAAATCGGATAATAAATGCGCCTTTTATGGGCCCAAGACCTTAAGTCGAGAGATCGGTCTATATGACAGCTATATCCAAATCTGGACCGATCTATGCCATATTGTGGAAAAATATTGAGAGGCCTAAGTTAACTTACTGTCCCAAATTTTGGGGCAATCGGACAATAAATGCGCTCTATATGGCCCCAAAACCTTAAATCGAGAGATCGGTCTATATGGCAGCTATATCCAAATCTGAATTGATGTAGGCCAAATTGAAGAAGAATGTCGAAGGGCCTAACAGAACTCACTGTCCTAAATTCCAGCAAAATTGGTGAGTGTAGTATGCAGTTGTAATGGCTAGTTGTCTGTTAGCGTATAGGCTATGCCGTACCCTAGCAGGACAATGGCGCGCTGTAACAGCAGTCAAGGGTTCATTTAATTGGGTTTGTTCAACCCCTTAGTCGAAATAGATCCATTTATGTAACTCAAAGACCCCGTAAAAACCCCCCAATTAGATTAATCGTAACTGATATGATGATTTTCGTGGATGGTTATAAAATCCATAGTGGTGGGTAGATTCTACCTAGCCAAACTTTAAATTATTTTCCTTTGTTCTGTTCTAGGCAAACATCACATTGATTGACGTACATTAACTAGGTGCATAAACAAAAACCATTTTATTCATCCACACATTTCCATGCATGTCTAAGTTATTAATGATTAGAAGCTTATTTTGCAGCTAAACAAACAAATTTTGTTTATTTTCCCAAAAGTATAAAAAGATGGGAAAAAAATATTCAAAAAATTTTTGGTTTAGGTTCCCGACGACGATTTAAACTGTAGCAGGAAGAAAGCAGCCCATCATCAACAATGCAGTTCTCCTCCTTTGGATTGGCTCTTTTGCTTATATTTGCCATGTGTGGCGTTAGCTTGGTCATGGGCCAATCTTCAACACAAGCAACAACAGGGAATGGCGAAATAATCAACAATACCAATATCAACAGCATCAGTGGTCTATTTTACAACATGGGCAGAAGATTCTCGAGAAGAAGAAATAAGCACATTCCACGTCACACTGGTCGTAAGCATCGTGAGATTAGGATATATCAGGAAATTAGTACCAGTAGTTAAATAAATGAAAAAAATATTGAAATTTGTAAATAAAAACAAATATTTCTGATTAATGTATTCGAAGAGAATTCATAAAATTATGGCCCATTACCATATTCACACTACTTGTGTCTACTATTTATAGTTATATTCAAATATGGAACGCTGGGATGGGGCTACTATGCAAGACATAGTACCAAATTTTGGAAAAACTGGGTAAAAATATCCCTCTAAAATGTCAGGGAAGTCAGTCTAATCAAATCATCGGCTTAAACGATTGTCGTATTCGAATATAACCCGATCTAGATTTTATACGGCGTATACTTTTGTTGTACCCACCATCGAAGGATGGGGGTATATTCATTTTGTCATTCCGTTTGCATCGAAACATCAATTTCCGATCCTATAAAGTATATATATTCTTGATCGTCGTAAAAATCTAAGACGATATAGCCATATCTGCCCGTCTGTCCGTCCGTCTGTCCGTATGTCCATCTGTGCGTCCGTCTGTCTGTCTGTCTGTCTGTCTGTCCGTCCGTCCGTCTGTCCGTCCGTCTGTCTGTCAATCCGTCTGTCCGTCCGTCTGTCCGTCCGTCTGTCCATCTGTCTGTCCGTCCGTCTGTCCGTCCGTCTGTCCGTCTGTCTGTCCGTCCGTCTGTCCGCCCGTCTGTCCGTCCGTCTGCCCGTCCGTCCGTCTGTCCGTCCGTCTGTCCGTCCGTCTGTCCGTCCGTCTGTCCGTCCGTCTGTCCGTCCGTCCGTCCGTCTGTCCGTCCGTTCGTCAGACCGTCCGTCCGTCTGTCTGTTGAAATCACACTACAGTCTTTAAAAATAGAGATATTGAACTGAAACTTTGCACAGACTTTTTTTTGCCCATAAGCAGGTTAAGTTCGAAGATGGCCTATATCTGACTATATCTTGATATAGCGCCCATATAGACCGATCCACCGATTTAATGTCTTAGGCCCATAAAAGTCACATTTATTGTCTGATTTTGCTGAGATTTGGAGGAGTGTGTTGTGTGGGGCCCTTTTACATCTTTATTCAATTTGGCCCAGATCGGTCCAGATTTGGATATAGCTGCCATATAGACCGATCTCTCGATGTAAGGTTTTGGGCCTATAAAATTCGCATTTATCGTCCGATTTTGCCAAAAATTTGGGACAGTGAGTTGTGTTAAGCCCTTCGACATTCTTCTTCAATTTGGCTCAGATCGGTCCAGATTTGGATATAGCTGCCAAATAGACCGACCTCTCGATTTTAGGTCTAAAACCCATAAAAGACGCATTTATTTTTTTCAAATTTCGCCGAATATTAGGACAGTGTGTTGTGTTTGGCCCTTCGACATCTTTCTGCAATTTGGCTCAGATCGGTTCAGATTTGGATATAGCTGGCATATACACCGATCTCTCGATAACATGTGTGGGGCCCATAAAGGGCGCATTTATTGTCCGATGTGGACGAAATTTAAGACAGTGAGTTGTGTTAGGGCATCCGACATCCTTCTTCAATTTAGCGCAGATCGGTCCATATTTAAATATAGCTGCCATGTAGAACGATCTCTCGATTTAGGTCTTGGGCTCATAAAAGACAAATTTTTTGTTCGATCTCGCCGAAATTTGGGACAGCGAGTTGTGTTAAGTCCTTTGACATCCCTCTTCAAATTAGCTCAGATCGGTCCAGATTTGGATGTAGCTGCCGTATAGACCGATATCTCGATTTAAAGTCTTGGCCCCCTAAAAGGAGCATTTATAATTCGATTTCGCTGAAATTTGACACAGTGATAAGTCACTGTGTCAATGACTTTTTCGACATCTGTGTCGAATATGGTTCAGATCGGTCTATATTTGGATAAAGCTACCAAAAAGACCAATTTTGTTCTACTAAATTGAACAATGACTTGTACTTCAATGTCCATGCCGAATTTGGTTCAAATCGGACCATATTTCGATATAGCTGCTATGTGGGCATAAGTTATGCATTTTTCACCGGACTATGACGACAGGTGGTTTACATTTATACCCGAGGTGGTGGGTGTCCAAAGTTCGGCCCGGTCAAACTTAACGCCTTTTTACTTGTTTGAAATTTTGTTCTGATATGCACTTTTTGGTATGGCCTTGAGCTTTTTCAGCAATTACTTTTTCAGCAATTACACTATTTCCAAATAGGAGGCCACCGTATTGCAGAGGTTAGCATGTCCGCCTATGACGCTGAATGCCCGGATTCGAGTCCTGGCGAGAACATCAGAAAAAGTTTTCAGTGTTGATTATCTCCTCTTAATGCTGCCGTTTAAGCAAAATCTATAGTAAAGCGAAAGTACGCCTTCGAGATCGGCAAACAGGTCATTAAGTTATTCTGTTACGCTTGAAGTGATTGAGAGATTCTAAGCAACGGTTCTGAGTGGTTTTGAACTTGGCTAATTCCAAGCCAATCTTGCTTCTTGCCTCATCTCAATCGCGAACACTGACCTCCTCGTGGTGTCACCTGGGGTAGCTTTAAAGCCAAGATTGGAAAAGAGAAAATCTTTAGTTCCATATTCGAAAATTTTTGCCTCTACAATGGAACTTCGATAATAGAATGAAGGTAATAGGCTTCGCCGCGCAAAAACATGGTAGTTACATGCACTAAATTTCAAAATTGCAAAATTCACAAGGACACATGGTTGTCTCCTACAAACAACGAAAAACCTGAAAAACTAGATTGATAACGTTCTGAAGGTATTGTTCCAGAATGTGTTAAAAGAACTATCGATCCGAGGATAGAACATTGATTTAGAATATTACCTTTGTGCATCACTACTGCTGCACATCGAAGAGTATGCTGGAAACAATGAAACGTTTCGCTTGATGGTTGGAAATTAACTAATTTTTTATTGCTTAGACCTTACTACCTAATACATACTAAAAATCCTACAGTCTATACAATACTTAATAACTAAGGACAATAAATAAGATATTTCAGACTGTTAAATAGCAACTTAGATAAAAAATTTTAACAATTAAAAAGGCATTGAATTCGGCCTGGTTGAACTTTGGATACCCACCACCATGAATATATACGAGTTTATAAATACTAGCATCCCGGAAATCCGCTTCGCGACCCCCGTTTTTGATACCTTCTTTTTAGTGTAGGACTTCCAAAAGCCTAGATAGGCACTCAGTTAAAAGATTATGAAGTTTTGTAATAAATGATTATGAAATTTCAGAATTCGGTCCGTTACTGTAAAAAAAGTACAAAATAGTACCAAATAGTCCAATATATATTGTCAAAGTATAAATAAACCGCAATTTTGAGCTCTTGAGACTATTTGTAAAGAATGTACCAATTTTTATATTTTAGTAACTATTTTACACTTTTTGGTACCAAAATGTACGAATTTTGAATGAATCATTTAGTCACCCATTATATATTTCCTTGTTGTACCTACATGCCAAATTTCAGACCTCTAGCTCGATCTGTAAAGAAGGTACCAAATGGTACCAATTGCGGTACTAAACGTACGTTTTCTCCCGTCACCAGTACTATTTGTTAATTTCTTCTTTGCACCCTTATCTTTTTGCACCAGATGTCTTTTAAGTCGAATTTCATAAATCTACCTCTATCCCTCCGGCCTGTACACAGTTCACCTGACTTTATGTGCCCTTCGACTCTCCGACACCGCTGCCTGTGTCGGAGCTGCAGCGGTTGGCGAGGAAAGCAAAACAGACAGGATAAAAGGTACTAATAGGGCGCGATGTGAACTCTCAATACATTTCGTGGGGAAGTACCAACATTAATAGGCGGCGCCAAGCCCTGGCAGAATTTTTAAATGCTAACGACATTATAACACTTAATATTGGTAACACCGCTAACTTTGTTAATAGGATTAGGGCGGAGGTTGTAGATGTGACAATATGCTCGGAATAATCGATGAGGGGGATTAAAAGGGCAGACGATTTGGCAGTGAAGGCCAGAGAACTGCAGTCGACAAACTTGGTTAACCCGAAGCCTTTCGGGTCGACGCAGTCTGATTTAAGGGCGTGGACGACAAACGGTCATGTAACATTGTGGAACAGTCGGGTCATCCGTATCGTGAGAGGACGAGTCTATTACTGAATGGAAATAGGAAGGAGGTCAGTATAGCTTTTGGTATCACAACGGGACACGAAGGACCACGAGCTCACTTATGAAAAGTCGGTGCCTCACTTATGAAAAGTGGGTGTGGGGAAGATGATGAGACGTTGGAGCATATCCCGTCTTTCGCGGCTAACAGACACCAGTATTTAGGTGAGGATACGTTACTAGATATGAATCAACCTTGGGGAGTAGTATGGAAAACAAGTAAAAGCGTGCTAAGTCCGGTCGGGCCGAATCTTATATACCCTCCACCATGGATCGCATTTGTCGAGTTCTTTTCCCGGCATCTCTTCTTAGGCAAAAAAAGGATATAAGAAAAGATTTGCTCTGCTATTAGAGTGATATCAAGACATGGTCCGGTTTGAATCGCAGTTAAATTATATGTTGGAGACCTGTGAAAAATGTCAGCCAATTCGAATAAGAATTGCACCCTTTGGGGGCTCAAGAAGTAAAATAGAGAGATCGATTTATATGGGAGCTGTATCGGGCTATAGACCGATTCAGACCATAATAAACACGTATGTTGATGGTAATGAGAGAATCCGTCGTACAAAATTTCAAGCAAATCGGATAATAATTGCGACCTCTAGAGGCTCAAGAAGTCAAGATCCCAGATCGGTTTATATGGCAGCTATATCAGGTTATGAACCGATTTAAACCTTATTTGACACAGTTGTTGAAAGTAAGAATAAAATACGTCATGCTAAATTTTAGCCAAATCGGATAGGAATTGCGCCCTCTGGAAGCTCAAGAAGTCAAGTCCCCAGATCTGTTTATATGACAGCTATATCAGGTTTTGAACAGATTTAAACCATACTTGGCACAGTTGTTGGGTATCATAACAAAACACGTGGTGCAAAATTCCATTCTAATCGGTTAAGAATTGCGCATTCTAGAGGCTCAAGAAGTCAAGACCCAAGATCGGTTTATATGGCAGCTATATCAGGTTATGAACCGATTTGAACAATACTTGGCACAGTTGTTGGGTATCATAACAAAACACGTTGTGCAAAATTCCATTCTAATCGGTTAAGAATTGCGCACTCTAGAGGCTCAAGAAGTCAAGACCCAAGATCGATATATGACAGCTATATCAATACATGGACCGATATGGCCCATTTCCAATACCAACCGACCTACACTAATTAGAAGTATTTTTGCAAAATTTCAAGCGGCTAGCTTAACTCCTTCGGAAGTTAGCGTGCTTTCGACAGACAGAGGGACGGACGGACGGACGGACGGACAGACGGACGGACATGGCCAGACCGACATAAAATTTTGCGACGATCAAGAATATATATACTTTATGGGGTCTCGGACGAATATTTCGAGTAGTTACAAACATAATGACAAAATTAGTATACCCCCATCCTATGGTGGAGGGTATAAAAGGCGAAAAATCTGCTTTGGATTAAGCAGGCATTTCGAATCATAGCCACCACCACTGTGGTTCAGGATATTATAGATTTGTGCATTTGTTTGCAACGCTAAGAAGGAGAAGAGCTAGACCCATTGATAAGTATATCGATCGGCTTAGAATCACTTCCTGATTCAATTTAACCATGTCCGTCTAATCCTAATCAAAGGACAGGTCGTACTTCTTGTCCGATTGCCACGAAATTTTGCACATGTCACTATTTTGCCCCAAGGAAAAACGCTATAGATTTTGAAAAAAAATCGGTTCAGATTTAGATATAGCTCAAAATTTGGCACGTACTGTTTTGTTACTGATCTTAACATATGTGAAAAATTTCATTAAAATCGGTTCAGATTTAGATATAGCTCCAATATATATCTTTCATCCGAATTGAACTATTAAGGCTGTTGAAGCCACAATTTTAGCCCGATCCTTAAAATATTTTGTGCGAGGTAGTATATTATATATATATTATTATATATATTATATTTGACGTCCTAATATGTGTGCAAAATTTCATTAAAATCGGTTCAGATTTAGATATAGCTCCCATATATATCTTTCATCCGATATGGACGTTTAAGGCTGTAGAAGCCACAATTTTGGTCCGACCTTTAAAATATCTTGCGCGAGGTGTTTTACTTGACGTCCTAATATGTCTTCAAAATTTCATGAAAATCGGTTCAGATTTAGATATAACTCCCATATATATCTTTCATCCGATATGGTCGTTTAAAGCTGTAGAAGCCACAATTTTGGTCAGATCTTTACAAAATTTTGCATGAGGTGCTTTATTTGACGTCTTCATACGAGTACAAAATTTCATGAAAATCGGTTCAGATTAAGATATAGCTCCCTTACATATCTTTCATCCGATATGGCCGTTTAAGGCTGTAGAAGCCACAGTTTTAGTCCGATCATTAAAATATTTTGCGCTAGGTGTTTTATTTGACGTCCTAATATGTGTGCAAAATTTCATAAAAATCGGTTTAGATTTAGATATAGCTCCCATATATATCTTTCATCCGATATGGACGTTTTAGGCTGTAGAAGCCACAATTTTCGTCCGATCTTTAAAAAATTTAGCATGGGGTGTTTTATTTGACGTCTTCGTATGTGTGCAAAATTTCATAAAAATCGGTTCAGATTAAGTTATAGCTCCCTTACATATCTTTCATCCGATATGGCCTTTTAAAGGAGTAGAAGCTACAATTTTCGTCCATGTGTGCAAAATTTCATAAAAATCGGTTTAGATTTAGATATAGCTCCCATATATATCTTTCATCTGATGTGGACTTTTAAAGGAGTAGAAGCCACAATTTTCGTCCGATTGTACATGAGACGTTTAAATTGACGTTCCAATACGTGCGCAAAATTACATTAAAATCGGTCCTAATTTAGATATAGCTCCAGTGTGTATATTTCATCCGATATGGACTTTTAAGGCAGTAAAATCCACAACTTTGGTCACATCTCCCATATGTCATTTTAAAGATGAATCCGATATGGCCTTATAAAGATGTCGAAATCCAAATCTTTTGTTCTGTGGTAGGAAAATCTTACAAGGTTGTAAATTGCTATTTCAATAGGTATCCAAATTAAAGTCTGACTAGATTTCGAGATAAGTTCTACATATAAAAAGTACTACATACACTAAGTGGTGGTGGTGTAGGGTATTATATAGTCGGCACCGCCCGACTTTTGCCTTTCCTTGCAAATTAGGCCGACTAACAGCCACAGCAATTATGTTGTAGGCTTCTTGTAAATAGGATTAACAAACTGCGAAACAAGGTTCGGTGGATAAAAAAAGTTCTTCCCGCGCCTGGTTTAACTTAAAATGTGTTTTCTTCTAGACTGTTCAAATATCGACAGATTGTAGACAAATAGTGTTAGAAAAAAGAAAAACTGTCATTTGAAATGTAAGAACATACATATGTATATACAGATTGTTGCTTTATTGTTTTCACAATGTTGATTTAGCCATTAAATAATTGCAAACAAAATTAAATGAAATTTTCAACATCTTGCCTATGTTATCATCGATTTCCAGCTTATTTTGCAGCTAAATAAATAAAACGTTGTTATTTTTCAAAGAGTATAAAAAGATGGGTGTTTGTCCCAAACTGTTAAGTTAGACTTGGCTCTTGATATCGAGTTAAACTAAAGAGCAGTAAAGCAGCAAATTGTCAACAATGCAATTCTCCTTGGTATTGATCCTTTCGGCCATAATTGCCATGTGTGGCATCAGCACTGTCATGGGCCAATCAAGTCCAGCCCCTGCAGCCGGTGGTCAAACAATGAACAACATCAACAATAACAACATCAGCAATCTGCAATACAGAACATTTAGAAGAACCATAAGATGGCCAAAGGCAAATGCTAAGAGTGGTTGAAACAAACTTTTTTAAAGGAATTTTCAATTAAAGAGCATAAACAAAAATATTAATTCTGAATTTATATTATGATGAAACAAGTATAGACAAGACCCTTAAACGGGTAAATATTGTGTGTTTTGTTCCATTCAAGGATTTTACCTGAGTAAGCAAAAAAAAAAGGGAGGCCTGTGCCAAATTTCAACTCCATAAACAGTTTATAAAGTTTGTAGCGAGATAACATCAAACGGACAGACAGATAGACGAACGAACGAGAACCTTAAGAGTAACTCCTTCTGATTGGCAATGCAGGACACACACACATGAGATGTTCTATAGTCCTTTTTTCCTCGACGTCCTCACAGCTTCCACAAAAGTACTTGCAACCTTCAGTCTGTCAGCATGTTTTCCGACGGAGACTATGACTGAGACTCCATTCTCGCCAACGACATAAAAGCGATAGACCTCTTCAAGTATAGAGAAGGTAACATATTTTTGGAATGCCCACAACTCCCCTTTGGTGACCATTTATCATGCGTTGCCCTTCGGGCCTGATCCTGGAGACTTAGCTTACATGTCCCTAGAGGCTTACCCACAAATTCCAGTTCCCCTGGCGTGTGTAAGGTAGTTCCTAGTCTCGCAAGCTCGTCTGCTTTAAAATTCCCTGGGATATCACTGTTTTGAACTGCTCAGCTATCTCGTTGAGAGATCTGCGACAGTCGAGGGCGGTTTTTGTGTTCAGAAATGCGTTCTCCAGGGATTTGGTGGCTGTCTGGCTGTCTGAGAAGATATTTATGCCAATTTTAATCATTCCACAACTTCTAAAATAGCAAAGATCTTCTCTTGATCCACCCAGCTGTGGTCGGGTAACCTTCTTGATATGACCAGTTCAAGTTTTTCAGAGTACACCCAAAGCCCACCTGGTCGTCTAACATCTATTTCCAGGGATATTGTAGTTCAAATGGATTCTATCAGAAATAGTATTTTTTTTCTGTCAGCCAACAGGCAGTGGATGTCCCCTATGAATGCAGTGCATTGCGTTGGATTTAGGATTTGGAGGAGAGGATGTAGTGCTTATTGACATTTGTCTTAAATCTTTGGATGTCAAAGTGGGTGGGAAAAACATGAGCCGGAAGTCGACTCCACATACGGATGGTTCGGGCGAAATAAGAATTCTCTCTATAATACATTGTGCGGTCCGCTGGCCAATCAATTACAAACGGGGTGTGAGTTCCAGGAATGTCTAGTATCCCTGACATACATCCTTACATCGCGAATAAGAAGACGAATATCAGACGAACACACACAATGAAAGTACCGATAGAACAGCGCCAAACAAGCTACATTGCGACGATGATCTAAGAAGGCAATAGAGCTGTCCCCAATCAACGCCATCGCTCTCTTCTGTACACGGTCCAGTAGCTCCAGGGATGATTTTACAGCTCCAGCCCATACATGTGAGTTGTATTCCATTTTCGGCCTTATGAAAGTTGTGTAGATGTTAAGAAGATCAGGCGGAGTGAAGTAATTCTTACACCGATTAAGGAAGCTTGAATGCTTCTTTTGGATAACACAAGGATAACACAGTGTCCTTAGGTGCCGCATCCCCAAAGGGAAGGCTGTGGTCGCAGCAATGTGTGTAGATACGATGTCCAGAGGCTTTAGGTGTAGCATTAAATTCAGTGGATCAGATGGCGTAGTACTCAGTGCGGCTGTTATGCACAAACAAACCATCCTTTGAATGCGGCTGAGTATTGAACAGTAGGTGGACTTTTAAAGTTCCGTCCACCAGACCACAACACCATATAGTATTGCAGGTCTGATAACTGCAGTTTATACCCAATGCATGACACGCGTTTCAAAACCCCCAAATTTGGCCAATAGCCCTCTTGCAGTTGTATAGGGCAAGAGTTGCCTTTGTTGCATTTTCCAAAATGTTAGACTTGAAGTTCAAATTCCTGTCTAGCAAGACTCCCTAGGTATTTTGCGCTTTCCTCCCAAGGAGACCTACAGTGGCAGGCAACTTGTATGTCCTGCTGAAAAGAACATCGTCTGTCTTTCACTGATTTTACCAAGACCACTTTCGGCAGCCCATTTCGCTGTCGCTCATGGAGTTTTCTGAAGTATATCTCTTAGAGTGCTGGGAAAATTTCCCCTAACCGCAATAGCCACGTCATCAGTATACTCGACCACTTTTACACCTCTTTCTTCCAGAGACAAAGATTTATTGTTGATGGTACCTCGAGGTTTTCCTACTTCTGATCCATATTTTTGATCTACAGATCCCAGGACTTTCGTAATGTATCTTTTAGTAAGTAAAGTATGCATAACTTTCTTATGGTACCATTGTATATTCCGTGACAGCGAGAGAACCCTCAATATAGGCGCTGAGGTTGCGAAGGGCAGTCTCAGTGGACTTGTCCTTACTTTGTGCATGCTGCTGCCGCGAGAGGCGATCCTCATGGATCTTTGTCTTAAGGTAAGTTTCTATCAACCTCTATAGAGGATATCAGACTAATAGAACGAAAATCTATCGCCTTCGTGAGGTAAGGTTTACCTGGTTTTTGGAATCAAAATTACCTTAGTGTGCCTCCATCCCACAGGTATATACGACATGCTGATACAAACAGAGTATATCTTCTTAAGCCAAGGAGCATGTCTGTCTGACACAGCTTGTAATTCAACCGGTGATACATCATCAGGACCTGGCGAGTTAAAGAAGTCGATACTTGTTATCGCTCAGAAGAGCAGAGATAACTGCTGGAAAATTTGTATGATTAGAGCTGTGAGGTGTTAACGAGTCATTTCAAAATTTCAAGACCCCTTGTTGGTACGGGTGACTCTTGACAGGCCCATAAAGTTGGTCACCTCGGTATTTGGAAGATATGTTCTAGCTATTTGGTAACTTATGGGCTTCATTTGTGAACCGATTTCCATAAATTTTTGTTGTATAGTGCTTTAAAATCACCATGAAAAAGGTCCGATTTAGGTCTACACTTTCTCTTTTGGTTTCGGGAATATTCAAATTTGCCCATTAATATTCCATTAAGGAGCAGGGGCAAACTTGTGAGAGCTGTCCGTTTCAAGTTTTAAGCTCAATGGTAAGGGTCCTAGCCGAGTCCGAACGGAGTGGGGATCCTTAGACTCCCATGACGCCTACGTTAGTAGAGGGAAAGCAGAGAAAACGCTGGACATGCTGAGGCTTTTGATTTAAACACCGTTTCCACTGGATATGATGGGACTTACGGGAGACATCGGAATCTTGGAATAATGAGGTTGACCGAAGGCTTGTCATTATATAATTTATAGTAAAAAGCTTTGAGGTGTTTGAAACCAATAAAATCCTCCGGACCTGATAGAATATTTTCGGCGTTACTACAGAAGGAAGACAACTATCTGGAGCCTATTATTTTCACAGCGTGCCTAGGACATTTTTGTACTCCCACAGTCAGGTAGAAGGCAAGGGTGGTATTTAAATCCATACTCGGTAAGGAAAGTTATGCCACACAAAAAGCCCACAGACCTATAAGCCTTACGTCATTTCTAGTCAAAACCATGGTACGTATTGTGGATACCATGATAAAGAGTAGGACATCCAGCGAACTGCTCAAAGACAAACAGCATGTCTATGATAAGTGAAGGTCGGTGGAGACTGCCCCTCACGAGGTTATGCATAAAAAAGAAGAATCTTTCGATGGCAAGACATACACATTGAACCATATCACTAGGAGGAGAATCAACCAACGTATATTGCCAGACGTTTCAGTATCTCGAGGCCAGCCGATCATGGTATATAATACCCTACACCACTTAGGTATGTAGTACTTTTTATATGTAGAACTTATATCAAAATCTCTCAGACTATAATTTGGAAACCTATTGAAATATCAAAAAGGCCCTGGTAAGATTTTCCTAGGTTAGTATAACAAATTTGGATTTCCATATCCTTTAAAGGCCATATCGGATACAAGATTATATGGGAGTTATATCGAAACCTGTGCCAATTTTTATGACACACTAGCTGACCCGCGCCCGCTCCGCTGCGCCTTCTTTTACTTTATATGGAACAAAAGTTTCCTTGGAATTTTATCTGAATCCCACATGATCTTTATTGGTCTACGAATTTAAGTTTGGATGTAAGGTGTACTCCATTCTTAAAATACTTCATTTCAGCCCGATATTCTCATGATGTCTGATTTAGTAGTGTTTTCGGGGAAGAGGTGGTCCCCCAGATACTTGGCCCTGAAAAAATATCAGCATCATGCTCTTCTCTCAAATACCATTAATTTAAACCCCATATTGCCATTGGCTTAATAGGAGTTTACAGGATGAGGCATCTCCCAAACCCATGGCCCCAAAATAGGTTATCAAATTCGTTTTCTAATCTCAAATACCTTTCATTAGAGCCACATATTGGCATGGTCGAAAAATTTTAACCCTTTGGGGAAGGGGTGATGCCCTAAATACATGGCCCTACATTTGGATATCAAATTCGTATTCTACTCCCAAATACATTTATTTGAGTCACATATTGCGATGGTCACTAAAAAATTGCTGTTTGGAAAAGGGGTAAACCTCCAGAAAATTGGGTATCAATTCTTGCACTACCCCTCAATACCTTTCATTTAAGCTCCACATTGACATGGTCTGTAAATATGCATGATGTGATGTGATGATGATGGGATGTTTTGGGGATTGGGATGGTCCCCCAAACACTAAGCCCGGAAAATATATCAACAACGTGCTCTATTCTCATATATCTATATATCATTTATTTTTACCCCATATTGCCATTGCCCTAAAAATTGGATATCAAAATCGTTTTCTAATCTCATTTAAACTCCTTATTCAAAAGTCAGCATATATGTCCGGTTTGGAGTATTGGCCCTAAAAACTATGAACTAAGACCAAAATTGTCTTGGTGAGGAAATACGTCCTATTTGGGGGTTGTTATGGTGGTGGGACGTCCGCTAGACAGTTGGCCCCTAATATTGATATCAGATACGTGGTCTACTCCCCAAATACCTTTAATTTGAGCCCCATATTTCCATAGTCGGCAAACATGACCGGCTTGGGGGGTCTTTTGTGGGAATGGCGGCCACTCAGTGAGTTGGCCTTGAAAATATATATCGGATTCGTATTCCACTTTAAAGCCCCTTTTATTTGAGCCTCATATTGCATTAGTCAGAAAATACTTACTATTTGGGTGGTGTTGTGGGGGTGGGGTGGCCACATAGACACTTTTCCCGAAATTGATATCAAATTCGTGCTTTACTCCCAGAGACATTTCATTTGAGCCCCATATTGCTATGGTCGTAAATTTGTCTCCTTTGGGGGATGTTTTTGGTGAGAGTCGGCCCCCAGACACTTGGTCCCATATTTGGATATCAGATTCGTATTCTACATTCAAATAAGTCCTGTTTGGGGGGTGTTTTGGGAAGGGGTGGACCCCCAGAAACGTGGTCCCACATTTGGATATCAGATTCGTATTCTACTCGCAAATACCTTTCATTTGAGTCCCATATTCCCATGGTCAGTAAATAAGTCCAGTTTGGGGGGTGTTTTGGGGAAGGGGTGGACCCCCAGAAACGTGGTCCCACATTTGGATATCAGATTCGTTTTCTACTCGCAAATACCTTTCATTTGAGTCCCATATTGCCATGGTCGTTAAATATGTCCGATTTAGGGGTGTTTTGGGGCTTGGGATGGTCCCCCTAGCACTTGGTCCGACAATTGGATATCAGACACGTTTTCTTATCCTAAATACCTTTCATTTGAGTCCCATATTGTCGTGATTGGTGTAAATATATGTTTGGTAGGTATTAGGGTGGGACGGTCCCCCCAGGTACCCACAAAAATTCGCTTAAATCGCACCATCCATCTCCGAGATCTGGCGTTTCTGAAAACTAGGGTAAGGGAGAGGGTCCGCCCCCCTTCAGATATCCAAAACTGTAGTACCCAATTTTCACCACGGGGTCATTATGCAACATCTGTGAAAATTTCAAGAAAATCGGTTCAGCCGTTTCTGAGTCTATAAGGAACACACAAACATACAAACAAACACAAATTGATTTTTATATTAAGAATACTGGGAAGTCAAATAGAACATTGTAGAGATGTCACCAAAATTGTGGCTTTTACTGCCTTAAAAGTCCACATCGGATAGAATATATACATTGAAGCTATATCAAAATCAGGACCGATCTTAATGAAATTTGTGCACGTATTGGAACGTCGAATAAAACGTCTCTTACAAAATCGGACGAAAATTGTGGTTTCTACAGGCTAAAGTCTATTTCGGATTAAAGATATAACGGGGACCTACATCTATATCCAAACCGAATATCATGAAATTTTGCACACGTATTAAGACGTCAACACCTCGTACTAGATTTTGTTAAGATCGGATTAAAATATCGGATAAAGGATATAGATGGGAGCTATATCTTAATTTTGACCGATTTATATGAAATTTCGCACTCGCATTGGGACTTTAAATAAAACAACTCACGCTAAATTTTGTAGAAATCGGACCAAAATTGTGCCTACTACAGCGTTAAGAGTCCACATCAGATGAAAGATATATATGGGAGGTATATCTAAATCTGAACCGATTTTTATGAAATTTTGCACATATGAAAACGTCAAATAAATCACCCCATGCCATATTTGGTAAAGATCGGACAAAAATTGTGGCTATATATCTATATATGGGAGCTATATCTAAATCTGAACCGATTTTTATGAAATTGTGCACACATATAAAGACATTGAATAAAGCACCTCATGCCAAATTTTGTAAAAAAGACCATATCGGATGAAGGATATATATGGGAGCAATATGTAAATCTGGCCCAAGGACAATGCAGTAGCATTTGTCCTTGGGCCAGAAAAGAGACTTGTGCAAAATTTTATTACAATCGGACAATAAATGCGACCTGTAACTTGATCACAAGAATACATGGACAGACAGACGGATATAGCTAAATCGAATCAGGAAGTGATTCTAATCCGATCGGTATACTTATCAAATGCACATAGTTATAATACCATGTGGTGGTGTAGGGTATAAAAATTTTGTCGTACGATAAATCGACGCTTGAACAAATGTGAGACCAATAGTGTATGGGGTCCTTAAGACCAGTGTGATCGATTTTTTTAATTTCGATGATCGATAGCACGACACGTTCTAGTGATCGAAAAAAAATCCACTAATCAAAAGAAAACCAAAAGCAATGCTTTTATATATTTGCCACTTCACTTTTTGGTTTTGGCCTTGGTTTTTCCCAACATTTTCGTATACAAGAATTCTGTGAAAAGTGGAAGAGCGAAATCCAATACATAAATGCATTAATGAGGGAAGAGCGAGACGTTGTTAGGCGACCTTACATTGGACGGATGACCACGATAGTTGTTATTATTTTTCTTTTCAAAGCGCGAACTCAATTTTATTAAAAAGAACTGTCTTACACTTACATTATTTTATACCCTACACCACTTCTGTGGTACAAGATATTACAACTTAGTGAATTAGTATGTAACACCCAGAGGGAGAAGAGCAAGACCCATTGATAAGAATTCTGATTGACTCAGAATCATTTACTGATTTGATTTAGCTATGTCCGTCTGTCTGTCCATGTTAACCTGTTTACAATAGTTTGCAATTTTCATCTGATCGTCTTCAAACTTGGAACGGGCGTCGTTTTTGGCCTAGAGACGAAGTTTAGTGAAATTGGAAGAAATTGTTTCAGGTTTAGATACATCTCCCATATATATGTATTTTCGTCCGTGTTTAGTATGGTTCATATCGGTACATAACCTGATGCAGCTGCCATATAAACCGGTCGCCCGTTTGTACTTCTTGACTTTCAAGAGGGCGCAATTCTTATACGATTTAGCTGAAACTTGGCACATGTCGTTGAGGAAAAACTTTCAACAACTGTACAAAGTACGGTCTGCATCAGTCCATAACGTAATATAGCCGCCTTTTAAACCGATCTCCTAATTAAACATCTTGAGCTTCTATAGGGCGCAATTCTATCCAATTTGGTTAAAATCTTACATAGGTCGTTTTGGTATGACTTCCAACAAATGTGCTAGGTATGGTTCAAATCGGTTAATAACCTGATATAGCTGCCATATAAACTGATCTTGGATCTTGACTTCTTGAGTCGCTAGAGGGCACCAGTATCATCCAAATTGGCTGAAATTTTGCATAAGGTGTTTGGCCATGACTTCAAACAACTGTGCTGGAAGGAAGGTCCAAAAGTGGACCCATAGGCACAATATGGGTATCAAATGAAAGGTATTGGAGACTAGAAAACGAATATCGTATTAAAATTTGAGTCCAAGTACCCAGCAGGTCTAGCCGACACAAAAACTCCCCTAAATAGATATATTCGACGTTCATGTCAATATGGGCCTCATATGAAAAGTATGGGCCTCATTATGAAAAGACAGTAAATTACAAATATGGCATAAAAACTAAGGTCCAAGTAATGGGAGGTCTTTCCATTACCAAGTACCCCCAAACGGACATATTAGTCGACCATGTCTATACGGAAATGTCAAATGAAAGGTATTTGGGAGTAGATTACGAATATGACATTAAAATTTGTGTTCAAGTCTAGGTGGCGCTTTTCTTTCGAAAAATAAGGCATAAAGGTTGATTGACCCATTATGACAATATGGGACTCAAATGAAAGGTTTTCGAGAGTATAAAACGAATTTGATATACTATTTTGGAGCCAAGTGTTTGAGGGTACGTCCTTAAGCGCCTCCTTAACTGAACTACATTTCCGATTAGGAAATATGGAGTTCAAATCATCGATATTTGGGAGTAAGGAACGAGTTTGATATATATTTTCAGGGCAAGGTACCGGTGGCCGCCCCAATGCAATATGGGCCTCACATTAAATGGATTTGGGAGTGCAGCACGAATCTAATATCCATATTTGAGTCGAAATATCTGAGTGCCATCTATGCCCTAAAAAGCACTACTCATTACCCCAATTTTCAAAACCACCAGATCTCGGAGATTGGTAATGCGATAGGTTTGAAATTATTTGTTTGCACTCTCACTGTCAAAACAGGTGTTTTGCTATAACTTTAAACAACTGTGCTAAGTATGGCGCAAATCGTTACATAACCAGATATAGCTGCCATATAAACCGAACTGGGATCTTGATTTCTTGAGCCTCTGAAGGGCGTAATTCTTATGAAATTTTGCGAGAGGTGTTTTGTTATGACTTGCAACGACTGTGCTAAGTGTGGCGCAAATCGATACATAACTTGATATAGCTGCCGTATAAACCAATATTGGATCTTGACTTCTTGAGCTGCTTGAAGGTGCAATATTTATCCGATTTGGCTGAAATTATGCGTGAGGTGTTTTGTTATGACTTCTAGCAACTGTGTCAAATATAGTTAAAATCCATCCATAACCTGATATAGCTGCCATTTCAACCGCACTGGGATCTTGACTTCTTGAGCCTCCAGAGGGCGTAATTACTATCCGATTTGCCCTGAAAATTTATACAACAGCTTTTCCCATGACTTTTAACATAGGTGTCCGAATATGGTCCGAATCGGTCTATAGCCTGATACAGATCCCATTTAAACCGATCTCTCTATTTTACTTCTTGAGCCCCTAAAGGGCGCAATTCTTACTCGAATTGGCTGCAATTTTACACAATGACTTCTCTACTATGGTCTCCAACATTTAATTCGATTATGGTCCCAATCTGACCATAACTTGATATAGCTGCAATATTAAATCAATTCTTTTATTTTATCCCTTGTGTGCCTAAAAAAAAATATCGGGAAAATAACTCGACAAATACGATCTAAGGTGGAGGATATATAAGATTCGGCCCGGCCGAACATAGCACGCTTTTACTTGTTTTGCCTAAGAAGAGATGCCGGGAAAAGAATTTGAGAAATGCAATCCATGGTGGAGGGAATATAGGATTCGGTCCGGCCGAACTTAGCACGCTTTTACTTGTTTTCTTTAATTTTATTAAAACTTTCAAAGGTATTGATTAGAATATCCTTCCGCCTGATATAACCTTCCTCTAGAATTATATTCGACATATTGCTATTAACAAAACTTTGTCCAATTGCCTCATATATCTGCCCTTTAGGTGTTTAAAGAGACAAATTTAAGATTCGTTTACATGGAAGCTAATCCATGACCCAATTCAAATCACATGGGTAATTTCGCTTGGATGTTGGAAGTCATGACAAAACATCATATGCAGGTGCTCAATTAACCAATTCAGACATGTATCATGCTGTATACGTCTCACTATAATTCAACATGCTTAAATTTACCCAAATGACAAGAAAAATATGCCCTTCCTGGAGTCTAGAAGTCAAATCAAGAGGTTGATTAAGATATAATCAACCTCCATATCCCCCCGATTACGTACAAACAGCATAAATACATTACTTGAGCTTCGAAACCTTACGCCATGTACAACAAGTAAAAAGGCGTTAAGGCGAACTTTGGATACCCACCACCTCGGGTATATATGTAAAATACCTTTCATCACCTCATACATGCTTCCACCTATTCAATAATTAGTGAGCTGTGCAATGCTGGAAGCATGCCTTTTTGAGACGAATTTCAGACGGTTCATATCAGGGTACCTTTCTTTGAGCGCAGTGAGAAAGGTAAACTACCAAACGCCATTATCTCTAACACAAAAACAACATCCAGCATCAGCAAGAAACACAACGCCAAAAACCTGCTACCCAGTTTGTCATCTGTGAAGTAAAAAATGGACAGTCATCTGTGAAATAAAATGATAATCAAAGAGCTATCGATATACGAAACGAATGGTTGTGTTTGTAAGTATATAGTAAGCTAAATTTTAAGATAGCATCTTTATTGTTCAGTTTTGGTTCTTTGAGACTTAATCATTGATAAACTCATTCGTGCAAGAAAAAATTTTAAATTTTGAGACAACTTCTTTTTCTGTGTAAGATCTGGTGCCTCCCGGCCCTTTACTGAGACTCACCTCTCGAAGCAGCTGATTGTCCGGCACTGCAGTTGCAGTAACTTCATATGTCCACGAAGATGTGCACTATAATTAGATCTGCACTATACGCAACATGTTGACCCGACCGATAGCTCTCAGTTATGCTGCGTTCTAATCTGTGTGGTGCTCACAATTATCCAGTGTTGGCGTTGCGACATTTGTGTGGTATTCACCCAAACGCATCGCCGTTCGATCTTGGGTATAAAACGGCTTATTATTGAGCTAAATATGCCTGATCCGGTTTAAGAAGGCTCAAAACAGAAGATTTTCTTGGAATTATTTCTTGCAAACCTTGGCCCTTTAAAATTTCCTTACTTTAATCACATTTCCATCCAGTAAGAGCCACCTCAATTGCATTTAAACCTTAAACAATTTGGAAAATTTTGCGCAAATCTACTTTTTTGTGACTTCGAAAACCGGAACAGGCCTGCTAATTTGAATCATACAACACTCACTAATATGAGAGAAGTATATCCGCTATTTTTCATGGTATTCATGGGGGTAAAATTTTTCAACCAGAAAGTCAGTGGTGCTGATTACCTAAAGCTCGAATCTGTTTACCTAACTAACTTGTTTTTCCAACTTTTTGTTTTTAGGCAAATATCGAAAGCCTGACTGACGTCTTCATAGTGTATAACAGGCAACAAAAAAGGCATTTCAAATGTAAGTACACAAAAATTCATTTTTAATTCATTGTTTTGCAAAATATTTTATTTATCCATTTGTTTGTCTTTCAATGCATGTTTATGTTGCCATCTTTTAGCAACTTTAATTGCAGCTAATTAAATAAAATTTTGTTATTTTTCAGAGAATATATAAGGATGGAAGAATGTCCAAAAAATTCATAGTAGGACTTGGTTCTCGAGAACAATTCAAATTGTAGCCGGAATAAAGCAACACCTCACCCAAAATGCAGTTCTATACCTTTGGATTGATCTTTTTTCTAATTTGTGCCCTGTGTGGCATAAGCTCTGTCATGGGTCAATCAACCAATGCACCAGGAACTAGGAGAACTTTCCGCATCACCAATATGCAATTCACAGTGGTCAGAAGAATCAGGAGAAACAGAAACAGAACTGGATAAAGAACTAAACAAAAGCTAATAAAAAACTTGAAACAAAAAACGTTAACTTTAAATAACGAGAACAAAACAAAAACGTTTGAATTTCGTGGGCAAAAAGTATGTTGCTATCAAAACTATGGTTAAAAATGAGTTTGAAGGGAACATTTCAAAAAAAAAAAAAAAATAAAAAAACAATTGAAAAGGCGTTAAGTTCGGCCGGGCCGAACTTTGGATACCCACCACCTCGGGTATATATGTAAACCACCCTTCATTAAAATTCGGTGAAAATTTCATACCTTATGTCCCATAGAAGTTATATCGAAATATGTTCAGATTTGGACCGAATACTAATAAGTACAGTAGCTATATCTAAAAATAAACCGATCTGAATCATATACGACATGGATGCCGTAAAGAATAAGTCACTGTGTCAAATTTCAGTGAAATCGGATTATAAATGCGCCTTTTATGGGGCCAAGCCTTTAAATCGAGATACCGGTCTACATGGCAGCTATATTCAAATCTGGACTGATTTGGGCCAAGTTGCAGAAAAATGTCGAAGAACCTAACACAAAGCACAGTCCCAAATTTCGGAGAAATCGGACAATAAATGCGCCGTTTATGGGCACAAAACCTTAAATCGAGCGATCGTTTAATATGGCAGCTATATTCAAATCTGGACCGATCTGAACCGAATTAAAGAAGAACGCCGAAGTGCCTATCTAAACTCACTGTCTCAAATTTCAGCGACATCGGACAAGAAATGCGCCTTTCATGGCCCCAAAACCTAAAACCTAGAAATCGGTCTATAATTTCGATAATAGCCAAATCAGGACCGATCTGTGCCATATTGCAGAAGTATGTCAAGGGGCTTAATTTAACTCACTGACCCAAATTTCGGCGAAATCGGACAATAAATGCGCCTTGTTTGGGCCCAAAACCTTAAATCGTGAAATCGGTCTATATGGCAGCAATATCCAACTCTGGACCGATCTAGACCAAATTAAAGAAAGATGTTGAAGCGCTTAACACAACTCACTGTCTCAATTTTCAGCAAATTCGGATAATAATTGTGGCTTTTATGGGCCTAAGACCCTAAATCGGAGGATCGGTCTTTATGGCAGCTATATCCAAAACTGGGCCGATCTGAGCAAAATTGACGAAGAATGTTGAGGGGCCTTACACAACTTACTCTCCCAAATTTCAGCAAAATCGGATAATAAATGTGGCTTTTATTGGCCTAAGACCCTAAATCAGAGGATGGGTCTATATGGCAGCTATAACCAAATCTGGACCGATCTGAGCCAAACTAACGGAGAATGTCGAAAGGCCTAGCACAACCCACTGTCCAAAATTTCAGCAAAATCCGGTAATAAATGTGGCTTTTATGGGCCTAAGACCCTAAATCGGCGGATCGGTCTATATGGCAGCTTTATCCAAATCTGAATCGATCTGGGTCAAAGTGACAAAGAATATCGAAGGGCCTAACACAACTCATTGTCCCGAATTTCAGCAAAATCGGTTAATTAATGTGGCTTTATGGGCCTGAGACCCTAAATCGGCCGATCGGTCTATATGGGGGTTATATCCAAATCTGGACCGATCTGGGCCAAATTAACGAAGGATGTCGAAGGGCCTAACACAACTCACTGTCCCAAATTTCAGCAAAATAGGATAGTAAATGTGGCTTTTGTGGGCCTAAGACCCTAAATCGGTCGATCGGTCTATATGGCAGCTATATCCAAATCTGGACCGATCTGAGCAAAATTGACGAAGGATGTGGAAGGGCCTAACACAACTCACTTTCCCAAATTTCAGCACAATCAGATAATAAATGTGGCTTTTATGGGCCTAAGACCCTAAATCGGAGGATGGGTCTATATGGCAGCTATAACCAAATCTGGACCGATCTGAGCCAAACTAACGGAGAATGTCGAAAGGCCTAACACAACACACCGTCCCGAATTTCGGCAAAATCGGACAATAAATGCGCCTTTTAATGGTCCAAGACCCTAAATCGAAAGATCGGTCTAAATAGCAGCTATCACCAAATCTCGACCGATCCGAGCCAAATTGACGAAGGATATCGAAGGGCCTATTACAACTCACCGTCCTAAAATTCAGCAAAATCGGATAATAAATGTGGCTTTTATGGGCCTAAGACCCTAAATCGGAGGATCGGTCTATATGGGAGCTATATCCAAATCTGGACTGATCTGGGCCAAATTAACGAAGGATGTCGAAGATACTAACACAACTCACCGACCCAAATTTTAGCAAAATCGGTTAATAAATGTGGCTTTTATAAATCGGCTGATCGTTCTATATGGGGGCTATATCCAAATCTGGACCGATCGGGCCAAATTAAGGAGGGATGTCGAAGGGCCTAATGTGATGTCGGATAATAAATGTGGCTTTTATGGGCCTTAGACCCTAAATCGGTCGATCTGTCTATATGGGGGGTATAGTCCGATATAGCCCATCTTAGAATTTAACCTGCTTATGGACAAAAAAAAAACTGTGCAAAGTTTCAGCTCAATATCTCTATTTTTAAAGACTGTAGCGTGATTTCAACAGACAGTCGGACAGACGGACGGACATGTCTAGATCGTCTTAGATTTTTACGCTGATCAAGAACATATATACTTTATAGGGTCGGAAATGGATATTTCGATGTGTTGCAAACGGAATGACAAAATGAATATACCCCCATTCTTCGGTGGTGGGTATAAAAAAGTATTTTTTTACATGGTGCGAGGTTTTAAAGCTCAAGTAATATATTTATGCTCTTTATACGTGATGGCGGATCTGGAGGTTGGTTATATCTTAACCAACCCCCTAATTTGACTTTTAGACTCCAGGAAGGGCATATTTTTCTTGTCATTTGGATAAATTTAAGCATGTTGAATTATAGTGAGATGTACACGCATGATACGTGTCCGAAATGGTTTATTGAACACCTGCATATGATGTTTTGTCATGACTTACAACATCCAAGCGAAATTACCCATGTGATTTGAATTGGGTCATGGATAAGCTTCCATGCAAACGAATCTTAAATTTGACTCTTTAAACACCTAAAGGGCAGATATATGAGGCAAATTGTACAAAGTTTTGTTAATAGCAATATGTCGAACACAACTCTAGAGGAAGGTTATATCAGGCGAAAGGATATTCTTATCAATACCTTCGAAAGTTTTAATAAAATTAAAGAAAACAAGTAAAAGCGTGCTAAGTTCGGCCGAACCGAATCTTATATACCCTCCACCATGGATTGGCAAAACAAGTAATAGCGTGCTAAGTTCGGCCGGACAGAATCCTATATATCCTCCACCATAGATAGCATTTGTCGAGTTCTTTTCCCGATATCGCTTTTTAGGCAAACAAGGAATAAAATTAAAGAATTGATTTAATATTGCAGCTATATCAAGTTATGGTCCGATTCGGACCATAATTGAATTGAATGTTGGAGACTATAGTAGAAGCCATTGTGGAAAATTGCAGCCAATTCGAGTAAGAATCGCGCCCTTTAGGGGCTCAAGAAGTAAAATAGAGAGATCGGTTTAAATGGGAGCTGTATCAGGCTATAGATCGATTCTGACCATATTTGGCACGTATGTTGAAAGTCACGGGAGAAGCTGTTGTATAAAATTTCAGGCCAAATCGGATAATAATTACGCCCTCTGGAGGTTCAAGAAGTCAAGATCACAGATCGGTTTAAATGGCAGCTATATCATGTTATGGATCGATTTCAACTATATTTGACACAGTTGCTAGAAGTCATAACAAAACACCTCACGCATAATTTCAGCCAAATCGGATAAGAATTGCGCCCTCTAGAGACTCAAGAAGTCAAGATCCAATATTGGTTTACATGGCAGCTATACCAGGTTAGGAACTGATTTGCATTATACTTAGCACAGTTGCTGGAAGTCATAACAAAAGACCTCATTTAAAATTTTAGCCAAATTGGATGAGATTTGCGGCCTCTAGCGGCTCAAGAAGTCAAGATCAAAGATCGATTTATATGGCAGCTATACCAGGTTATGAACCAATTTGAACCATACTTAGCGCAGTTGTTTGAAGTCATGGCAAAACACCTCTGCTTTGACTGTGAGAGTGCAAAAAAAAATTGCCAATATATCGCCTTACCAATCTCCGAGATCTGGTGGTTTTGAAAATTAGGGTAATGAGAAGTTCTTTTTAGGGGAGCGATGGCACTCAGACATTTGACTCAAATATTGATATTAAATTCGTGCTGCACTCCCAAATCCATTTAATGTGAGGCCCATATTGCATTGGTCAGTAAATATGAAATGTTTGAAGGTTGTTTTGGGGCTGGGGCTGCCACCGGTACCTTGCCCTGAAACTATATATCAAATTCGTTCCTTACTCCCAAATATCGATGATTTGAACTCCATATTGCCTAATCGAAAATGAAGTTCAGTTTAGGGGACTCTTTAGGGCATACCCCCAAACACTTGGCTCCAAAATTATATATCAAATTCGTTTTCTACTCTCGAAAACCTTTCATTTGAGTCCCATATTGTCATAATGGGTCAATCAACCTACATGCCTTATTTTTGGAAAGAAAAGCGCCACCTAGACTTGCACACAAATTTAAATGTGATATTCGTAATCTACTCCCAAATACCTTTCATTTGAGTTCCGTATAAACATGGTCGACATATATGTCCGTTTGGGGGTACTTGGGGGTGGAGCGACCTCCCATTACTAGGACCTTAGTTTTTATGCCATATTTGTAATCTACTGTCAAATAATTTTTATTTGAGGCCGATATTGACATGAACGTCGAATATATCTGTTTAGAGGAGTTTTTGGGTCGGGTAGGCCTGCTGGGTACTTGGACTCAAATTTGAATACGATATTCGTTTTCTAGTCTCCAATACCTTTCATTTGATACCCATATTGTGCCTATGGGTCCACTTTTGGACCTTTCTTCTAGAACAGTTGTTTGAAGTCATAGCCAAAAACCTTATGCAAAATTTCAATTTGGATGATACTGGCGCCCTCTAGCGGCTCAAGAAGTCAAGATCCAATATCGGTTTATATGGCAGCTATATCAGGTTATGAACTGATTTGCACCATACTTGGCACAGTTGTTTGAAGTCATACCAAAACACCTCATGCAAAATTACAGCCAAATCGGATAAGAATGGCGCCCTCTAGAAGCTCAAGAAGTCAAGACCCAAGATTGGTTTATATGGCAACTATATCCAAACATCGACCGATTTGGCCCATTTACAATCCCAACCGACACACTAATAAAAGGTATTTGTGCCAAATTTCAAGCGCCTAGCTTTACTCCTTCGAAAGTTAGCGTTTTTTCGACAGACGGACAGACGGACGGACATGGCTAGATCGACTTAAAATGTCACGAGGATCAATAATATATATACTTTATGGGTCTTAGACGCATTTTTCGAGGTGTTACAAACAGAATGACGAAATTAGTATACCCCCATTCTATGGTGGTGGGTATGAAAACTTCCGTGGGAGGATTAACTGGTTGAGGACATTTCGAAAACTGGTGTAAGAAGTACCATAAAAATCGTCGAGAACCAAAACTAACATGTCAACAATACCATGGCAGCTGGTTGAACGTACCGGATTGCCCCGACGGAACCCTTTAACGGCAAGGGCTGCCGTCTTAGTGTACAACACACTGCTACAGCAACAACTACATGTCAAGGTTGGCCTATCTATTGTAAGTTCCTGCCTTGTTTGCCTTGTCCTGTTGAGATAAAATTTCGTTGAAAAAGCAATTTTTTGAATGAATCAAATAATCACATACTAAATTCAGTTAAGCCAAATCTGAATCTGAGGATCGAATTGGTCTACAATTCAACCATGAATCGTCTTACAAATGAACAACGCTGGCAAATTATGAAAATTTATAATCAAAATACGTGCTCTGTTAAAAAAGTTAATTGCGCCCTTCTTCCATTTTAACATCAAAGCTCATTTTTGGCTCAAGGGGTACGTAAATATGCAGAATTGTCAATTTTGGATAGAAGATAAGGCAGAAGCATTGCAAGAGCTATCAATGCATCCAGAAAATGTCAAAGTTGGAGCGGTTTATGGGCTGGTGGCATCATTGGACCGTACTTCTTCAAAGGTGATGCGAATCGTAATGTAACTGTGAACTTTTTCTTTTGCCCAAAATGCAAGAGCGTGACTTGCATGACTTGTGGTTTCAACAAGGCGGTGCCACATGCCACACAGTACGCCTCACAATGCACTTATTTAGAGGCGAGTTCGGTGAATATTTTATTTCACGTTCGGGACCGGTCAATTGGCCGCCTATCCTCGCGTTAGCACCACACCACCTCACGCCTTTCATGATCACCCGGATCTCCGCCTGCAGGACCGTATTATGATCAGGCAGTTTAAAATAGATTTCAGTCCCTGGGTTCTCAATATAGACACTCAGGCCCACTCTGTCTCCTAGCTTTGATCCATCCGTGTAACATGATCTTCAAGGCGGCAATACTAGGGTTCCATCAGTCCGAGACTGAGCCGCTGGCAACAGTGCCTCACACTCGACCTTAAGTGTCGTCTCAGGTATCCGATCGGAAACGATTATACCGCGGTGGTATGAGTTGCTCCCATCCTCAATCCATTATCCCATCGCCTTAGTCTCATAGCCGCAGTGCCTGCCTCACACTTAATCTGTATGTCAATGGGTCGAATATCTAGGAAAGTCCGCAGTGCCCTTATCGCTCCCCCTATGCCAAGACAACATGTTCTGTCAACCTATTGTATGGTCGTTATGTTGCACTTTTTCTATTTTTCCATAGCAGTCCACCAAACTACTGAGTCGTAAGTAATTATTGGTCTAAACACGCTCCTGTAGAGCCAATGGACTATACTCGGATTCAGGCCCCATTTCGAGCCTACGGCCTTATTTACGCCTCAGTAGTTTAATTGATTTGGGTATAGCTGCCATATATATGGATCTTCCGATTTAAAGTTTTAGACTCATAAAAGGTGAATTTATTAACGGATTTCGTTGACATTCACCACTGTGAGTTTATATTGGGCCGTAGGACATTCGTCCTAAGTATGGTCAAGATCGGGCTATAATTGGATATATCTGTCATATACACTGATCTCCCGGTTTCAACTCTTGAGTCAATAACAGCACGTTTATTACTCGAATTTCGCTGAAGTTTGACACAGTGGACATTATTAGGATCTTCGGCATTCTTGTTCAATATATAGTTCAGATCGGGCTATATTTTGATATAGCTGTGTAATACACATGCCGAACTCCCGATTTAAGTTAGGCGCATAAAAGCAGCATCTTTCACCGATGAATTTGGTGCACTTAATTGTGTTGGACCCTTACATAGCCTTCCTGAATATGGTGGACCATATTTAGATATTGTGTCTATGGGTTCATAGGTGATGAATTTGTCACCGTATAATGACGTAAAATGGTTAATATAAAAACTTATTTGACGGCAATTTTTCTATACGAAAACTTGTCTGATCTTCAATACTGTATACTCAGCTCGAACAATTTTTTGCATCAAAAATTGACAAATTTCATAAAAAAATGTAAAAAAAAAGGTGAAATTTCAAGTAACTCAGTTTATTTACGAATCGCCTTTGAATTTCGAACTGCGGAATGCTTAAAATTTTTCAAATTCGAAAAAATAAAGGTAAACTATTAAGTTAATTAATTATGCGATTTTGAGCTTGTTTCTTGAAGGAAAAACATAGGAGTTGCACTAAACCGATTTTTTCGCCATAATTTTCAATACTGTATACTCCACTCGAAACATTTTTTTGCATCAAAAATTCAAAATTTTCATAAGGGGTTAGCCTTTGCTAAAAAAATGCAAAAAAAAATAAAATGTGAAATTTTAAGTAATTCTGTTTGCTTTACGAATCTCGTTCGAATTTCGAACTGCGGAATGCTTAACATTTTTCGAAATTCGAAAAAATGAAGGAGTAACAGCGTTGTTGGTCTTGAAAACAACTTTGAATTTTTAGGCCCAAAATAAATTGGTTTTTGCTATGCTTTTCATAGCAATTTTTATAGTATCGCATAATGCAGCACTTCTACGGAAGGGGATCTTAGTCATGAATCCAACGGTGTCTCAGAATTGTCAAGTTCGCAAAATTGAGGAAGTTAAAGCAGTTGCAAACACGTATTGGTTTTTTTGAATTTTTGGATGTCAATTATGCGATTTAGAAGCAATACTCGTAAAGTTTTCAATTAAATAGAAGAGGGTATTGCTTCATCCAGCACCATGAAAGAAAGAGATTTCCTTCACGAATCCAAGGGTGTGCTCAGTATTTTAAAGCTCGCAAAACTAAGAATGTTACAGCAATTTCAAACTCACTTTGATATTTTAACATTTTTCGGATATTAATTATGCGATTATGAGCTTGTTTCTTGAAGGAAAAACATAGAAGTTACACTAAACCGATTTTTTCGACATTATCTTCAATATTGTATACTCAACTCGAAAAATTTTTTCGCATCAAAAATTCAAAATTTTCATAAGGGGTTAGCCTTTGCTAAAAAAATGCAAAAAAATTAAATGTAAAATTTCAAGTAATTCTGTTTGCTTTAAGAATCTTGTTCGAATTTCGAACTGCGGAATGCTTACCATCTTTCGAAATTCGAAAAAATGAAGGAGTAACAGCGTTATTAGCCTTAAAAACAACTTTGAATTTTTACGCCCAAAATAAATTGCTTTTTGCTATGCTTTTCATAGCAACACTTACAGTACCGCTTTATGCAGCACCTGTACGGAAAGGATATTTCGTCACGAATCCAACTGATAAGTTTCAGTATCGAAAAATTGTCGTCAGACAAGTTTTCGTGTAGCAAAATTGTCGTCAGACAAGTTTTCGTATAGAAAAATTGTCGTCAGACAAGTTTTCGTATAGAAAAATTGTCGTCAGACAAGTTTTCGTATAGAAAAATTGTCGTCAGACAAGTTTTCGTATAGAAAAATTGTCGTCAGACAAGTTTTCGTATAGAAAAATTGTCGTCAGACAAGTTTTCGTATAGAAAAATTGTCGTCAGACAAGTTTTCGTATAGAAAAATTGTCGTCAGACAAGTTTTCGTATAGAAAAATTGTCGTCAGACAAGTTTTCGTATAGAAAAATTGTCGTCAGACAAGTTTTCGTATAGAAAAATTGTCGTCAGACAAGTTTTCGTATAGAAAAATTGTCGTCAGACAAGTTTTCGTATAGAAAAATTGTCGTCAGACAAGTTTTCGTATAGAAAAATTGTCGTCAGACAAGTTTTCGTATAGAAAAATTGTCGTCAGACAAGTTTTCGTATAGAAAAATTGTCGTCAGACAAGTTTTCGTATAGAAAAATTGTCGTCAGACAAGTTTTCGTATAGAAAAATTGTCGTCAGACAAGTTTTCGTATAGAAAAATTGTCGTCAGACAAGTTTTCGTATAGAAAAATTGTCGTCAGACAAGTTTTCGTATAGAAAAATTGTCGTCAGACAAGTTTTCGTATAGAAAAATTGTCGTCAGACAAGTTTTCGTATAGAAAAATTGTCGTCAGACAAGTTTTCGTATAGAAAAATTGTCGTCAGACAAGTTTTCGTATAGAAAAATTGTCGTCAGACAAGTTTTCGTATAGAAAAATTGTCGTCAGACAAGTTTTCGTATAGAAAAATTGTCGTCAGACAAGTTTTCGTATAGAAAAATTGTCGTCAGACAAGTTTTCGTATAGAAAAATTGTCGTCAGACAATTTTTCGTATAGAAAAATTGTCGTCAGACAATTTTTCGTATAGAAAAATTGTCGTCAGACAAGTTTTCGTATAGAAAAATTGTCGTCAGACAAGTTTTCGTATAGAAAAATTGTCGTCAGACAAGTTTTCGTATAGAAAAATTGTCGTCAGACAAGTTTTCGTATAGAAAAATTGTCGTCAGACAAGTTTTCGTATAGAAAAATTGTCGTCAGACAAGTTTTCGTATAGAAAAATTGTCGTCAGACAAGTTTTCGTATAGAAAAATTGTCGTCAGACAAGTTTTCGTATAGAAAAATTGTCGTCAGACAAGTTTTCGTATAGAAAAATTGTCGTCAGACAAGTTTTCGTATAGAAAAATTGTCGTCAGACAAGTTTTCGTATAGAAAAATTGTCGTCAGACAAGTTTTCGTATAGAAAAATTGTCGTCAGACAAGTTTTCGTATAGAAAAATTGTCGTCAGACAAGTTTTCGTATAGAAAAATTGTCGTCAAACAAGTTTTCGTATAGACAAGTTTTCGTATAGAAAAATTGTCGTCAGGCAAGTTTTCGCATAGAAAAATTGTCGTCAGACAAGTTTTTGTATAGAAAAATTGTCGTCAGACAAGTTTTCGTATAGAAAAATTGTCGTCAGACAAGTTTTCGTATAGAAAAATTGTCGTCAGACATGTTTTCGTATAGAAAAATTGTCGTCAGACAAGTTTTCGTATAGAAAAATTGTCGTCAGACAAGTTTTCGTATAGAAAAATTGTCGTCAGACAAGTTTTCGTATAGAAAAATTGTCGTCAGACAAGTTTTCGTATAGAAAAATTGTCGTCAGACAAGTTTTCGTATAGAAAAATTGTCGTCAGACAAGTTTTCGTATAGAAAAATTGTCGTCAGACAAGTTTTCGTATAGAAAAATTGTCGTCAGACAAGTTTTCGTATAGAAAAATTGTCGTCAGACAAGTTTTCGTATAGAAAAATTGTCGTCAGACAAGTTTTCGTATAGAAAAATTGTCGTCAGACAAGTTTTCGTATAGAAAAATTGTCGTCAGACAAGTTTTCGTATAGAAAAATTGTCGTCAGACAAGTTTTCGTATAGAAAAATTGTCGTCAGACAAGTTTTCGTATAGAAAAATTGTCGTCAGACAAGTTTTCGTATAGAAAAATTGTCGTCAGACAAGTTTTCGTATAGAAAAATTGTCGTCAGACAAGTTTTCGTATAGAAAAATTGTCGTCAGACAAGTTTTCGTATAGAAAAATTGTCGTCAGACAAGTTTTCGTATAGAAAAATTGTCGTCAGACAAGTTTTCGTATAGAAAAATTGTCGTCAGACAAGTTTTCGTATAGAAAAATTGTCGTCAGACAAGTTTTCGTATAGAAAAATTGTCGTCAGACAAGTTTTCGTATAGAAAAATTGTCGTCAGACAAGTTTTCGTATAGAAAAATTGTCGTCAGACAAGTTTTCGTATAGAAAAATTGTCGTCAGACAAGTTTTCGTATAGAAAAATTGTCGTCAGACAAGTTTTCGTATAGAAAAATTGTCGTCAGACAAGTTTTCGTATAGAAAAATTGTCGTCAGACAAGTTTTCGTATAGAAAAATTGTCGTCAGACAAGTTTTCGTATAGAAAAATTGTCGTCAGACAAGTTTTCGTATAGAAAAATTGTCGTCAGACAAGTTTTCGTATAGAAAAATTGTCGTCAGACAAGTTTTCGTATAGAAAAATTGTCGTCAGACAAGTTTTCGTATAGAAAAATTGTCGTCAGACAAGTTTTCGTATAGAAAAATTGTCGTCAGACAAGTTTTCGTATAGAAAAATTGTCGTCAGACAAGTTTTCGTATAGAAAAATTGTCGTCAGACAAGTTTTCGTATAGAAAAATTGTCGTCAGACAAGTTTTCGTATAGAAAAATTGTCGTCAGACAAGTTTTCGTATAGAAAAATTGTCGTCAGACAAGTTTTCGTATAGAAAAATTGTCGTCAGACAAGTTTTCGTATAGAAAAATTGTCGTCAGACAAGTTTTCGTATAGAAAAATTGTCGTCAGACAAGTTTTCGTATAGAAAAATTGTCGTCAGACAAGTTTTCGTATAGAAAAATTGTCGTCAGACAAGTTTTCGTATAGAAAAATTGTCGTCAGACAAGTTTTCGTATAGAAAAATTGTCGTCAGACAAGTTTTCGTATAGAAAAATTGTCGTCAGACAAGTTTTCGTATAGAAAAATTGTCGTCAGACAAGTTTTCGTATAGAAAAATTGTCGTCAGACAAGTTTTCGTATAGAAAAATTGTCGTCAGACAAGTTTTCGTATAGAAAAATTGTCGTCAGACAAGTTTTCGTATAGAAAAATTGTCGTCAGACAAGTTTTCGTATAGAAAAATTGTCGTCAGACAAGTTTTCGTATAGAAAAATTGTCGTCAGACAAGTTTTCGTATAGAAAAATTGTCGTCAGACAAGTTTTCGTATAGAAAAATTGTCGTCAGACAAGTTTTCGTATAGAAAAATTGTCGTCAGACAAGTTTTCGTATAGAAAAATTGTCGTCAGACAAGTTTTCGTATAGAAAAATTGTCGTCAGACAAGTTTTCGTATAGAAAAATTGTCGTCAGACAAGTTTTCGTATAGAAAAATTGTCGTCAGACAAGTTTTCGTATAGAAAAATTGTCGTCAGACAAGTTTTCGTATAGAAAAATTGTCGTCAGACAAGTTTTCGTATAGAAAAATTGTCGTCAGACAAGTTTTCGTATAGAAAAATTGTCGTCAGACAAGTTTTCGTATAGAAAAATTGTCGTCAGACAAGTTTTCGTATAGAAAAATTGTCGTCAGACAAGTTTTCGTATAGAAAAATTGTCGTCAGACAAGTTTTCGTATAGAAAAATTGTCGTCAGACAAGTTTTCGTATAGAAAAATTGTCGTCAGACAAGTTTTCGTATAGAAAAATTGTCGTCAGACAAGTTTTCGTATAGAAAAATTGTCGTCAGACAAGTTTTCGTATAGAAAAATTGTCGTCAGACAAGTTTTCGTATAGAAAAATTGTCGTCAGACAAGTTTTCGTATAGAAAAATTGTCGTCAGACAAGTTTTCGTATAGAAAAATTGTCGTCAGACAAGTTTTCGTATAGAAAAATTGTCGTCAGACAAGTTTTCGTATAGAAAAATTGTCGTCAGACAAGTTTTCGTATAGAAAAATTGTCGCCAGACAAGTTTTCGTATAGAAAAATTGTCGTCAGACAAGTTTTCGTATAGAAAAATTGTCGTCAGACAAGTTTTCGTATAGAAAAATTGTCGTCAGACAAGTTTTCGTATAGAAAAATTGTCGTCAGACAAGTTTTCGTATAGAAAAATTGTCGTCAGACAAGTTTTCGTATAGAAAAATTGTCGTCAGACAAGTTTTCGTATAGAAAAATTGTCGTCAGACAAGTTTTCGTATAGAAAAATTGTCGTCAGACAAGTTTTCGTATAGAAAAATTGTCGTCAGACAAGTTTTCGTATAGAAAAATTGTCGTCAGACAAGTTTTCGTATAGAAAAATTGTCGTCAGACAAGTTTTCGTATAGAAAAATTGTCGTCAGACAAGTTTTCGTATAGAAAAATTGTCGTCAGAAAAGTTTTCGTATAGAAAAATTGTCGTCAGACAAGTTTTCGTATAGAAAAATTGTCGTCAGACAAGTTTTCGTATAGATAAATTGTCGTCAGACAACTTTTCGTATAGAAAAATTGTCGTCAGACAACTTTTCGTATAGAAAAATTGTCGTCAGACAACTTTTCGTATAGAAAAATTGTCGTCAGACAAGTTTTCGTATAGAAAAATTGTCGTCAGACAAGTTTTCGTATAGAAAAATTGTCGTCAGACAAGTTTTCGTATAGAAAAATTGTCGTCAGACAACTTTTCGTATAGAAAAATTGTCGTCAGACAAGTTTTCGTATAGAAAAATTGTCGTCAGACAACTTTTCGTATAGAAAAATTGTTGTCAGACAACTTTTCGTATAGAAAAATTGTCGTCAGACAAGTTTTCGTATAGAAAAATTGTCGTCAGACAACTTTTCGTATAGAAAAATTGTCGTCAGACAAGTTTTCGTATAGAAAAATTGTCGTCAGACAAGTTTTCGTATAGAAAAATTGTCGTCAGACAAGTTTTCGTATAGAAAAATTGTCGTCAGACAAGTTTTCGTATAGAAAAATTGTCGTCAGACAAGTTTTCGTATAGAAAAATTGTCGTCAGACAAGTTTTCGTATAGAAAAATTGTCGTCAGACAAGTTTTCGTATAGAAAAATTGTCGTCAGACAAGTTTTCGTATAGAAAAATTGTCGTCAGACAAGTTTTCGTATAGAAAAATTGTCGTCAGACAAGTTTTCGTATAGAAAAATTGTCGTCAGACAAGTTTTCGTATAGAAAAATTGTCGTCAGACAAGTTTTCGTATAGAAAAATTGTCGTCAGACAAGTTTTCGTATAGAAAAATTGTCGTCAGACAAGTTTTCGTATAGAAAAATTGTCGTCAGACAAGTTTTCGTATAGAAAAATTGTCGTCAGACAAGTTTTCGTATAGAAAAATTGTCGTCAGACAAGTTTTCGTATAGAAAAATTGTCGTCAGACAAGTTTTCGTATAGAAAAATTGTCGTCAGACAAGTTTTCGTATAGAAAAATTGTCGTCAGACAAGTTTTCGTATAGAAAAATTGTCGTCAGACATGTTTTCGTATAGAAAAATTGTCGTCAGACAAGTTTTCGTATAGAAAAAATTGTCGTCAGACATGTTTTCGTATAGAAAAATTGTCGTCAGACAAGTTTTCGTATAGAAAAATTGTCGTCAGACAAGTTTTCGTATAGAAAAATTGTCGTCAGACAAGTTTTCGTATAGAAAAATTGTCGTCAGACAAGTTTTCGTATAGAAAAATTGTCGTCAGACAAGTTTTCGTATAGAAAAATTGTCGTCAGACAAGTTTTCGTATAGAAAAATTGTCGTCAGACAAGTTTTCGTATAGAAAAATTGTCGTCAGACAAGTTTTCGTATAGAAAAATTGTCGTCAGACAAGTTTTCGTATAGAAAAATTGTCGTCAGACAAGTTTTCGTATAGAAAAATTGTCGTCAGACAAGTTTTCGTATAGAAAAATTGTCGTCAGACAAGTTTTCGTATAGAAAAATTGTCGTCAGACAAGTTTTCGTATAGAAAAATTGTCGTCAGACAAGTTTTCGTATAGAAAAATTGTCGTCAGACAAGTTTTCGTATAGAAAAATTGTCGTCAGACAACTTTTCGTATAGAAAAATTGTCGTCAGACAAGTTTTTGTATAGAAAAATTGTCGTCAGACAACTTTTCGTATAGAAAAATTGTCGTCAGACAAGTTTTCGTATAGAAAAATTGTCGTCAGACAAGTTTTCGTATAGAAAAATTGTCGTCAGACAACTTTTCGTATAGAAAAATTGTCGTCAGACAAGTTTTCGTATAGAAAAATTGTCGTCAGACAAGTTTTCGTATAGAAAAATTGTCGTCAGACATGTTTTCGTATAGAAAAATTGTCGTCAGACAAGTTTTCGTATAGAAAAATTGTCGTCAGACAAGTTTTCGTATAGAAAAATTGTCGTCAGACAAGTTTTCGTATAGAAAAATTGTCGTCAGACAAGTTTTCGTATAGAAAAATTGTCGTCAGACAAGTTTTCGTATAGAAAAATTGTCGTCAGACAAGTTTTCGTATAGAAAAATTGTCGTCAGACAAGTTTTCGTATAGAAAAATTGTCGTCAGACAAGTTTTCGTATAGAAAAATTGTCGTCAGACAAGTTTTCGTATAGAAAAATTGTCGTCAGACAAGTTTTCGTATAGAAAAATTCTCGTCAGACAAGTTTTCGTATAGAAAAATTGTCGTCAGACAAGTTTTCGTATAGAAAAATTGTCGTCAGACAAGTTTTCGTATAGAAAAATTGTCGTCAGACAACTTTTCGTATAGAAAAATTGTCGTCAGACAAGTTTTTGTATAGAAAAATTGTCGTCAGACAACTTTTCGTATAGAAAAATTGTCGTCAGACAAGTTTTCGTATAGAAAAATTGTCGTCAGACAACTTTTCGTATAGAAAAATTGTCGTCAGACAAGTTTTCGTATAGAAAAATTGTCGTCAGACAAGTTTTCGTATAGAAAAATTGTCGTCAGACAAGTTTTCGTATAGAAAAATTGTCATCAGACAAGTTTTCGTATAGAAAAATTGTCGTCAGACAAGTTTTCGTATAGAAAAATTGTCGTCAGACAAGTTTTCGTATAGAAAAATTGTCGTCAGACAAGTTTTCGTATAGAAAAATTGTCGTCAGACAAGTTTTCGTATAGAAAAATTGTCGTCAGACAAGTTTTCGTATAGAAAAATTGTCGTCAGACAAGTTTTCGTATAGAAAAATTGTCGTCAGACAAGTTTTCGTATAGAAAAATTGTCGTCAGACAAGTTTTCGTATAGAAAAATTGTCGTCAGACAAGTTTTCGTATAGAAAAATTGTCGTCAGACAAGTTTTCGTATAGAAAAATTGTCGTCAGACAAGTTTTCGTATAGAAAAATTGTCGTCAGACAAGTTTTCGTATAGAAAAATTGTCGTCAGACAAGTTTTCGTATAGAAAAATTGTCGTCAGACAAGTTTTCGTATAGAAAAATTGTCGTCAGACAAGTTTTCGTATAGAAAAATTGTCGTCAGACAAGTTTTCGTATAGAAAAATTGTCGTCAGACAAGTTTTCGTATAGAAAAATTGTCGTCAGACAAGTTGTCGTATAGAAAAATTGTCGTCAGACAAGTTTTCGTATAGAAAAATTGTCGTCAGACAAGTTTTCGTATAGAAAAATTGTCGTCAGACAAGTTTTCGTATAGAAAAATTGTCGTCAGACAAGTTTTCGTATAGAAAAATTGTCGTCAGACAAGTTTTCGTATAGAAAAATTGTCGTCAGACAAGTTTTCGTATAGAAAAGTTGTCGTCAGACAAGTTTTCGTATAGAAAAATTGTCGTCAGACAAGTTTTCGTATAGAAAAATTGTCGTCAGACAAGTTTTCGTATAGAAAAATTGTCGCAAATCTTAGGATGTTACAGTAATTTTAAACTCACATTAATTTTTGTGCACTTTTCGGATATTGATAATGCGATTTTGAGCTTATTTCTTGAAGGAAAAACATGAGAGTTGTACCAAACCGAATTTGCTCGACATAATCTTCAATACTGTATACTCCACTCGAAACATTTTTTTGCATCAAAAATTCAAAATTTTCATAAGGGGTTAGCCTTTTCAAAATTTTCATAAGGGGTTAGCCTTTGCTAAAAAAAATGCAAAAAAATAAAATGTGAAATTTTAAGAAATTCTGTTTGCTTTACGAATCTCGTTCGAATTTCGAACTGCGGAATGCTTAACATTTTTCGAAATTCGAAAAAATGAAGGAGTAACAGCGTTGTTGGTCTTGAAAACAACTTTGAATTTTTACGCCCAAAAAAAATTGGTTTTTGCTATGCTTTTCATAGCAATTTTTATAGTATCGTATTATGCAGCACTTCTACGGAAGGGGATTTTAGTCATGAATCCAACGGTGTCTCAGAATTGTCAAGTTCGCAAAATTGAGGAAGTTAAAGCAGTTGCAAACTCATGTTCGTTTTTTTGAATTTTTGGATATCAATCATGTGATTTTGAAGCAATACTCGTAAAGTTTTTAAGGAAATAGAAGAGGGTATTGCTTCATCCAGCACCATTACGAAAAGAGATTTTCTTCACGAATCCAACGGTGTGCTCAGAATTTTGAAGCTCGCAAAACTAAGGATGTTACAGCAATTTCAAGCTCATGTTGATTTTTAAGCATTTTTCGGATATTAATTATGCGATTTGGAGCTTGTTTCTTGAAGGAGAAACATAGGAGTTGCACTAACCCGAATTTTTCGCCATAATCTTCAATACTGTATGCTCAATTCGAAAAAATTTTCCGCATCAAAAATTCAAAATTTTCATAAGGGGTTAGCCTTTGCTAAAAAAAATGCAAAAAAATAAAATGTGAAATTTTAAGTAGTTCTGTTTGCTTTACGAATCGTGTTCGAATTTCGAACTGCGAAATGCCAAAAATTTTTCGAAATTCGAAAAAATGAAGGAGTAATAGCGTTATTAGCCTTAAAAACAACTTTGAATTTTTACGCCCAAAATAAATTGGGTTTTGCTATGCTTTTCATAGGAACATTTACCATATCGCTTTATTCAGCACCTCTACTGAAGGGGAATTTCGTTACTAATCCAACGGTGTCTGAAAAGTTGTGTAGTTCGCAAAACTTGGGAATTTACATCAGTTGCCAACTCACCTTGGTTTTTTTCAACTGCTGTAAATTTCCCAGTTTTGCGAACTACACAACTTTTCAGACACCGTTGGATTAGTAAAGAAATTCCTTTCAGTAGAGGTGCTGCATAAAGCGGTACTGTTAATGTTGCTATGAAGAGCATAGCAAAAACCAATTTATTTTGGGCGTAAAAATTTAAAGTCGTTTTCAAGGCCAATAACGCTGTTACTCCCTCATTTTTTCGAATTTCGAAAAATTTTGCGCATTCCGCAGTTCGAAATTCGAACACGATTCGTAAAGCAAACAGAATTACTTGAAATTTTACATATAATTTTTTTGCATTTTTTTAGCAAAGGCTAACCCCTTATGAAAATTTTGAATTTTTGATGCGGAAAAATTTTTCGAGTTGAGTATACAATATTGAAGATAATGTCGAAAAAATCGGGTTAGTGCAACTCCTATGTTTCTCCTTCAAGAAACAAGCTCAAAATCGCATAATTAATATCCGAAAAATGCTTAAAAATCAACATGAGCTTGAAATTGCTGTAACATCCTTAGTTTTGCGAGCTTCAAAATTCTGAGCACACCGTTGGATTCGTGAAGAAAATTTCTTTTCGTAATGGTGCTGGATGAAGCAATACCCTCTTCTATTTCCTTAAAAACTTTACGAGTATTGCTTCAAAATCACATGATTGATATCCAAAAATTCAAAAAAACGAACATGAGTTTGCAACTGCTTTAACTTCCTCAATTTTGCGAACTTGACAATTCTGAGACACCGTTGGATTCATGACTAAAATCCCCTTCCGTAGAAGTGCTGCATAATACGATACTATAAAAATTGCTATGAAAAGCATAGCAAAAACCAATTTTTTTTGGGCGTAAAAATTCAAAGTTGTTTTCAAGACCAACAACGCTGTTAGTCCTTCATTTTTTCGAATTTAGAAAAATGTTAAGCATTCCGCAGTTCGAAATTCGAACGAGATTCGTAAAGCAAACAGAATTTCTTAAAATTTCACATTTTATTTTTTTGCATTTTTTTTAGCAAAGGCTAACCCCTTATGAAAATTTTGAAAAGGCTAACCCCTTATGAAAATTTTGAATTTTTGATGCAAAAATATGTTTCGAGTGGAGTATACAGTATTGAAGATTATGTCGAACAAATTCGGTTTGGTACAACTCTCATGTTTTTCCTTCAAGAAACAAGCTCAAAATCGCATTATCAATATCCGAAAAGTGCACAAAAATTAATGTGAGTTTAAAATTACTGTAACATCCTAAGATTTGCGACAATTTTTCTATACGAAAACTTGTCTGACGACAATTTTTCTATACGAAAACTTGTCTGACGACAATTTTTCTATACGAAAACTTGTCTGACGACAATTTTTCTATACGAAAACTTGTCTGACGACAATTTTTCTATACGAAAACTTGTCTGACGACAATTTTTCTATACGAAAACTTGTCTGACGACAATTTTTCTATACGAAAACTTGTCTGACGACAATTTTTCTATACGAAAACTTGTCTGACGACAATTTTTCTATACGAAAACTTGTCTGACGACAATTTTTCTATACGAAAACTTGTCTGACGACAATTTTTCTATACGAAAACTTGTCTGACGACAATTTTTCTATACGAAAACTTGTCTGACGACAATTTTTCTATACGAAAACTTGTCTGACGACAATTTTTCTATACGAAAACTTGTCTGACGACAATTTTTCTATACGAAAACTTGTCTGACGACAATTTTTCTATACGAAAACTTGTCTGACGACAATTTTTCTATACGAAAACTTGTCTGACGACAATTTTTCTATACGAAAACTTGTCTGACGACAATTTTTCTATACGAAAACTTGTCTGACGACAATTTTTCTATACGAAAACTTGTCTGACGACAATTTTTCTATACGAAAACTTGTCTGACGACAATTTTTCTATACGAAAACTTGTCTGACGACAATTTTTCTATACGAAAACTTGTCTGACGACAATTTTTCTATACGAAAACTTGTCTGACGACAATTTTTCTATACGAAAACTTGTCTGACGACAATTTTTCTATACGAAAACTTGTCTGACGACAATTTTTCTATACGAAAACTTGTCTGACGACAATTTTTCTATACGAAAACTTGTCTGACGACAATTTTTCTATACGAAAACTTGTCTGACGACAATTTTTCTATACGAAAACTTGTCTGACGACAATTTTTCTATACGAAAACTTGTCTGACGACAATTTTTCTATACGAAAACTTGTCTGACGACAATTTTTCTATACGAAAACTTGTCTGACGACAATTTTTCTATACGAAAACTTGTCTGACGACAATTTTTCTATACGAAAACTTGTCTGACGACAATTTTTCTATACGAAAACTTGTCTGACGACAATTTTTCTATACGAAAACTTGTCTGACGACAATTTTTCTATACGAAAACTTGTCTGACGACAATTTTTCTATACGAAAACTTGTCTGACGACAATTTTTCTATACGAAAACTTGTCTGACGACAATTTTTCTATACGAAAACTTGTCTGGCCACAATTTTTCTAATCTTACCTAATACCAGCTTTGAATAAAAAACAACTTAATCGATTTCAATTATCATTTCAAGTGAGTAAATTTTATTTCTTTTCTGGTTTGTCTTTTGACTCATTGATTGATTGGTTTTACAATTTATGCGTAAGTGTTCTTTTTTGCAATTTTTTTAAGTGTTTTTTTCTTGAAATAAAAAAGAACGAATTACAAATTGAAAAGGAACATATTTAGGCAAAACAACATATATAAGTATCTACTAGATAACAAAGCTTAAGATTTAAGTGTCATAGAAAAACAGTTAACGAAACAAACAAAGTTTAATAAGCTTACAGTATACTTTTCTTTTGTGATTAGTTATTGCTATGAGATTTCCAAGAAAACAACTTTTATTGATTTTGGGTAAATTTTTAAGTAATTTAATGAACAAATTCAAAAATTATTTAATCTTAAATTAGTGCTGTTTTCGCTTTTAGGTAGGTGTAGAGGTGTTTTTTTTTAAGTTTTTATAAATAATATACTATATACATTTACAAAGGAAGTTGGACTTGGTTTTGGGGTCTTTTTTATATTGGAGGGTATTATTCTTATTTTGATTTGTTTTTTATTTTGTAAACATTCATTGACGAGTATTTGCAGGATGTGGGGAGTTGTCTTAGGTGAAGTTCTTTCGAACAAAAAAAAAAAAAAAAAAATCAATCAAAAATTTCATATCGAAATATCTTTTTTGGGATTTTTTTTTCGGTTCTTTTATTTATTTTTAATTTTTTAGGTAATTGAAAAGATTTTTGGTTTGCTTGTTGTTTTCGTATTTGGTTTTATTCTCACAAATTGACTTAATTTTTACATAAACTTGGTTTTTCTCTTCCCCACCTATTTAGGTTTGTGGGAAGTTTATTTTCATTGGTTGCATTTTGATTTTCTAGACACGTCAATACATATATAATTTTTTTCTTAAATTATTGTGTTTTTTTTTGTAATACTAAATATCATTATATTGCTATAGATTTCGAAAGATTTTATTTTGGTTTTACTTTTTATCAAGAACATTTTTGTTTTTTGTTACTATTTTTGAAAAATAAAGTTTTGTAAATTTTGATTTAATGGCTGATTTATTTTGTTTTGTTTTTTTAATTATTGTGTAAGTAAATTACAACTTTGGTTTCCAACTTTCTCATATGGAGAGGATTTTATTTTAAATTCAAAAATATATATAGGTATTTGTAGTATTTGCTATAGTTATTGTTTAGATAAGATTTCGCGAGAGGCTTTTTTTGTATCCATTTATGCTATTTGTTTGGGGATTTTGACTAGAATAGGACTTTGGTTAAGTTTGTTTTTGTTATATATATATAAAATTTGCTAATAGTAAATAGTAGGCATTTTGTGCAAAACATTGCGAAGACATTTAAAAATATTTTTTTGATGTTTTGAAACCCTGAAAAGTATTAAAATTGAATAGGAAAATATATATTGGAAAATTATTATGAAAAATGCATTTTAAGCCTATTGGATATCTTTGTCTATGGCTTTTCGGTGTACGTTACAGATATCTAACGGAGCTTACGTATCATATTGGGTAAGTTTGCTGCATAGGTTAAACGACACCTTCAGAAGCAAGAAACAAAAAAAAAAAATAAGAAGGCGTAAAGTTCGGCCAGGCCGAACTATGGATATCCACCACATCGGGTATATATATAAACGACCTTTCGCCAAAATCCGGCGAAAAATGCATACCTTAAGCCCCACACCAGCTATATCGAAATATGTCCCGATTTGGACCAAATACTAATAAGTAAAGGGTGATTTTTTTGAGGTTAGGATTTTCATGCATTAGTATTTGACAGATCACGTGGGATTTCAGACATGGTGTCAAAGAGAAAGATGCTCAGTATGCTTTGACATTTCATCATGAATAGACTTAGTAACGAGCAACGCTTGCAAATCATTGAATTTTATTACCAAAATCAGTGTTCGGTTCGAAATGTGTTCATTCACCGTAACGTTGCGTCCAACAGCATCTTTGAAAAAATACGGTCCAATGATTCCACCAGCGTACAAACCACACCAAACAGTGCATTTTTCGGGATGCATGGGCAGTTCTTGAACGGCTTCTGGTTGCTCTTCACTCCAAATGCGGCAATTTTGCTTATTTACGTAGCCATTCAACCAGAAATGAGCCTCATCGCTGAACAAAATTTGTCAAAATTTGAACACATTTCGAACCGAACACTGATTTTGGTAATAAAATCCAATGATTTGCAAGCGTTGCTCGTTAGTAAGTCTATTCATGATGAAATGTCAAAGCATACTGAGCATCTTTCTCTTTGACACCATGTCTGAAATCCCACGTGATCTGTCAAATACTAATGCATGAAAATCCTAACCTCAAAAAAATCACCCTTTACAAGTCATTGTTCAATTGTGTATAACAAAAGTAGTAGCTAAACCGTTGTGAACCATATACGACACGGATGTCGAAAAGCCTAACATAAGTCATTGTGTCAAATTTCAGCGAAACCGAATTAGGTTTTTTGTGGCCAAGACTTCAAAATCGAAATATCGGTCTATATGGCATAATAAATACGACTTTTATGGGCGTAAAACCTTAAATCGAGAGTTCGTTCTATATGGCAGCTATATTCAAATCTGGACCGATCTTGGCGAAATTGAAGAAGGATTTAGAAGGTCCTAACACAATGCACTGTCCCAAATTTTGGGAAAATCGGACAATAAATGCGACTTTTATGGGCGTAAAACCTTAAATCGAGAGATCGGTCTATATGGCAGCTATATCCAAATCTTAACCGATCTTGGCCAAATTGAAGAAGGATATTGAAGGGCCTAACACAACTCACTGTCCCGAAATTCAGCAAAATCGGATAATAAATGTGGCTTTTATGTGCCTAAGACCGTAAATCGGAGGATCGGTCTATATGGCAGCTATATCCAAATCTTGACCGATCTGAGCCAAATTGAGGAACGATGTCGACAAGCTTAACACAACTCACTGTCCCAAATGGCGACAGCGGACAATAAATGTAGCTTTTATGAGCCTAGGACCCTAAGTCGGCCGATCGGTCTATATGGGGCTACATCAAGATATACTCCTATATAGCCCATCTTCGAACCAATTAGCCAAAATCTGACGAACATGGTGGTGTAGGTTATACAAATCTTATAAGCCTTTAAATTTCGAAGGGACAAAAAAGTTTTTACAAATTCAATTTTGAATGACAGCAGCGCATGAAGAATAATTTTAATTTAACTTATTTCATCTTATCCGCCATCTTAACCTCATTAAGTACAATATATCAATGTCCTGTGTCTGGATATTTTGATCATCGTCAAGGGGATGAAAAGACAAAACTTGAGGGTTCTTCATCAAAATCTCCCATGGGTTTACAGGAGCAATTAAAAACACATTTAGCTCGGTCGGGCTGACCTTTGAATACCCACCATAACGGATATGCATTAGAGTGTCCCAAAAAACAAAAAGTATTTTATTTTGAAATGCAAAACATCCGTATTTCCCTTTGTTGTTGTTGTTGTTGTAGCTGTGTGTTGTGTTCTATCCCTACGGGAAATGCGTAGTCAATTGTCCCAAATATACCGGTCCTAAACTGGAGAATTTGTTACCTGTCACCGGACATATCCTGTTGGGAATGGAAAGTTTCAATTGTCATAACTTATGATTTTTAATTATTTTTAAGTCGCTTAATTATCGTTAGAATGGTGGCAATTCGTCATCTCGAGCGAAAAACTCTTATGAAAGTGATAGGTTTTTTCCATGAAAGGGGACGGGAACTGGGACCGGTCCCTATCACCAGAGGACCTATCCGTTGACAGGTTTGGGACCTGTTTCATTTCCCGTAGGGATCTTTCGTCTGTTTGGTTTTGTTGAACATCCAGATCCAGTAACTTTGCGACTAAGGTGGGGTGCGTCCAGACGGAGGGGTCTGGGTTCGAGTCTGAGTCGGGTGGGTCTGGCTGGCCGTTCCAGAACACCTACACACATTCCTTTGAAACCTCTATATTTCCCTTTGTTGTTCTTGTAGCAGGGTGTTGTGTTTTACCTTCCGTCTGCTTGGTACTGTTGAATATCCAGATGCAGCAACTATGCGACTAAGGTGTGGTGCGTCCAGAGGGATCTGGGTCTGAGTTGGGTGGGTCTGGATGGGCAGTTAAACAGGTGACGCGTGTTTTGCTTGGTCCGAGGTCACAATCGGGACAAACATCCTGGACGCTGGCATCACTCCTTGCTCTGTAGGAATTGAAGCGGTTGCATCTGCCGCATTATAATTGAACCAAAACTGCTCTGGTTTGCCGGGGCAGGTCAATTTCTGCAGGTGCAATGGGTGGATGTCATTCTGCAAGGATCACATTTATCCAGAATCACATTCACCGCATCTGCCATCGTGTCCGCATGAATGTTGTCCAGGGCCGCTTGATACAGAGGTTCTCTTTTGCGGCGATGGACCTCACGCTCTAGATCAAGTAAACCTATCTTAAGGCTTCTGGGCCGTGGGTATCTAAACACAAGAGGATGATTAGACAGCATGTAGTTATGTTTTCGCACGGCTAAGATCTTTGTCTCCTGATGGAGGTGGTCCTCGTGAGAACTAAGAAGACAGCAAGTCGCAGTTCGAAGGGCGGCATTCTGATAGATCTGAATATTATTCCACTGCGTGCTGACGAGACCACACTGGCGCTGCATAACTGACCACAAACCGGCCAATTGCTTTGGTCGTGGTCAAAAAGGATTATTTGTCAGCAGCCCAAGTGCTGCCGGTAAGTGACTTGAGGACCTTGTTTCAACTTTTGACCATATCGCAAATTGCTGTGGCATGTGGTGAGAATGGGTAGGAGCTGTCAAATGTGACACCAAATATTTTGATATACTTGATGGTCGGAATTGTCGTCGACCATCGCTTTCAGCTCCCTACGCACCTCATGGGTGTTTGTAGTGAAAAATGTGGCTGATGATTTGGTGGCATATATCTCCAGATTTATTGCAGCGAATGTTCAACCTATCGCAGATACCAACAATGTGCGTACAATCGTCCGCATATGATACTATCTCTATGCCGCCTGGAGGCGATGGAATGGAGAGTTTAAACATTATCGGAGATATCACCCCGCCTTGAGAAACTCCCGGTTTAACTCTACAGTGTTTTAATGTCTTATCCTTAAATTTCACAAATGACTGACAATCACACAAATAATTCGCGACCCAGCGTCTTAGACCTGGCTGGAGGGTCGTATTGGTGATGTCCTCAAATAGTTTGACATGGCAGACCGTGTCGAATGCCTTCGATAGGTCCAGTGCCACGAGGACCCGTCCTATCACATGGCCTGGGCTGATTGAAGCCACGGCAAATTTATGCAAAGCTGTTGTTGTGCTGTGTAGTCTTCGAAATCCATGTTGATGCTCGGCGAATGGAAATTCTCCTACGAGGCTCGGGCTTTTGCCCCTGGTGAGAGAAGGGAGATCGGTCTGTACGACTCCCCTTTACTAGGGTCCTTTCTAGGGCTCAGTAGCGGGATCTCTCTGCCCATCTTCCAGACATCGGGTACCATAAGAATGTACAAAGACAGGTTGAGGACAGTCGTAAGGTACTTGACTCCATGTTGATCCTGAATCTTCAGCAACAGTGTAAAGATTCCGTCGGGGCCCAACATCTTAGATGATTTGGTGCCACGGATGACATTCGTACCTTGGTCCACGATAAATTATGATGGCTGTTCTTCGGCTCGGAGACCACGGATACGACGAATGGTTCTCCTTCTAGCCCTGTCACTTTTGGGATGAACAATAAATTGAGGATTGAACAACAATTTCGCTTATATTCGTTGGCTACCCTGTTAATTTTCAGATTCAGCTCGCTGATTCTGGGGTTAGTGGGGTCCTTGCAACTAATCCAAAAATGCTCGTCTGCGAATACCAGTGCCTGTGCTGGGAAATTGGGCCGCAATTTGGGTGTTCGACCGGCTGATATAAAGGCGGCTGCTGCATTAATGATGACTCGGAATTCCCTTTCGGCAACTAGCACATCCGAAGGGGGTGTCAGTTCACTGAACCGCCGATTAGTGGAGTCGGCGTTCTTTTGATTGATAAACACAAACAAACACAAACATGGATGATGAGAATTATGGGGAGTTGGTCTGATCCCAAAGAAATGACGGCTTGCCAGGTTACGTCAATCAGTAGATCAGGGGATGCAATGGAAATGACTGGCGAGCCGCTATACCTCCTAGTAATCCTAGTGGGAGCATCTCATTCATCGTGCAAAACATGGAGGCTTATTATTATTTTATAGTTCTTACATGGACTACCCCCAGAATAAAATTCTGGCTACGTGACTAGGATGGCGAATACTAATCTAGTCATGCCGTTTAAAACTCTTTAAAACATTGATCTGAGACCCTATAAAGTGTTTAGCCATATCTAGCCGTCGGTCCGTCTGTCGGTATCACGATAGCATAAAGATATCCGTTTGATATTTCGCATAAATACTTCTTATTGATGTAGGTCGTTGGGAATTGCAAATGGGCCATATCGGCTTAGATTTTATTTATTTCCGCTCGGTCTATCTGAGTGGGAGTTTTTTTTGGAAGTCGTACACATGTTTTGATGGGGGATTTGTTTGCGGTTGGCTGAAACCCCAAGATACTTGATCTCTAAAATTTATATGAGATTCGTACATTACTCTTAAATGTCCCTCATTTAAGTGTTATGGTTAATTTGGGGAGGGGGCGACCCCATAGGTATTTGGTCCACAACATTGATTTCTAATTTGAGCTCTGCTTTCAAAGCCCATTCTATGGTGTCCCATATTTTCCGATGTTAATTTGGGGGCTGTTTTGTGGGTGGGGCGATTCGTACTCTACTTACAAATACCTTTCATTGGATACCCATATTGCCCCAATTGGTTGACATCTACACTCTGGTGGGTTTTCGGGTGGGTCTTTCCTCCAAGTTACCTCAAATTTATATAACAAACTAGCCGAACTGGGCCCGCTCCGCTGAGACTTCTTTAACTCTCCAAAATCTTTTTAGGGTGGGGACACTTCGCCCTGAATTATTATCGAATTCGTGCCACTGTAGCCTATGTTCGCCTATGACGCTGATCGCCTGCTTTCGAATCCTGGCGAGAACGCCGGAAAAAATTTAAATCGGTGGTTATCCCCTCTTAATGCTGGCGAAATTTGCGAGGTACCCTGCCATGCATGGTCATATAAAAAATTTTGCCCAAAAAGGTGTCGCGCTGCGGCATGCCGTTTGGACTCGGCTATAAAAAAGGTCCCTTATCATTGATAAACTCAACTTGAATCGCTCTTAAATATTAGGGAGATTTTTTGAGCCCCATATTGCCATGGTCGGTAAATATTAACAATTTGGAGGGTGTTTTGAGGCTGGGCGGCCACCGGCACTTTACCCTGAAAATAGATATCAAATTCGTTCTTTACTCCCAAATATCGTTGATTTGAGCTTCATATTGCTACAGCCAGAAATGAATTTTAGTTTAGGGGGTGAATTAGGGCGGACCCCCAAACACTTGGCTCCAAAATTGGATATCAAATTCGTTTTCAATTCTCAAATGAGTCCATTTTGTCAAAATGAGTCAATCAACCTATTTGACTTATTTCTGGAAGGAAAAGTGCCACCTAGACTTGAACGCAAATTTTAATATCATATTCATAATCTACTCCCAAATACCTTTCATTTGAATTCCATAGAGCCATGGTCGGCTGATATGCTCATTTGGGGTTGAAGCGACCTCCCATTATTTGGGGTCCCATATTGATATGAACGTATAATATATCTGTTAAGAGGAGTTTTGGGGTTGGGGCGGCCTGCTGGGTACTTGGACCCAAATTAGAAAACAATATTCGTTTTCTATTCTCCAATACCTTTCATTTAAATTTATGTTGTACCTATCAGTTCACTTTAGGTTTTGGGTGGAGTTTTTGGGGTAAGAGGAAGGGTCCGCCACCACCCGATATTTTAAAATTATATAACTCATGTTTCCTTCCAAAAACAACTACATAATCCACGAAAAGAAAATCGGTTCATCCGTTTTTAAGTTTACGGAACAAACAAACAAACCGAGTCTCATATAGTCATGATGGGTCCCATATGCCCATTTGGAGCGTTTTGGGGGTAGTTGAGGTGACCCCCAACACTTCGATCTGAATTTGTATGCCAGATTCATAATCTACTCCCGAATACCTTTAATTTGAGCCCAAAATTGACATGAACGTCGAATATGTCTGTTTGGGGGAGTTTTGGGGTTGGGGCGGCCCGATGGGTACTTAGACCCAAATGTTAATTCCATGTTCGTAATCTACTCTCCAATTCCGTTTATTTGATACCCATATTGTCTTGATTGGTCCACTTTTGATTTTGGGTGGTGTCTTTGTGGTAACGGGGGAGGGTCCGCCGCCTTCCGATATCAACAAATTATAAAGCCTATTACGTTTTACCGACTATATTCGTAATCTACTCCCGAATATCTTTCATTTGAGTCCCATATTATCATGCTCGTCCATTACACCTATTTTAGATTGTTTTGGGGTTGGGGCGGCCACCCAGTTACTTGGACCCAAATTTTATCATGAAATTCGTACTCTACTCCTGAATACCTTTCATATGAGTCCCATATTGTCCTGATCGGTAGACTTTTACTTTCAGGTAATACTTTAGGGTAAGGGGGAGGGTCCGCCCCCTTCCGATAACAAAAAATTATGTAGCCCATGTTTCCTTACAGATCAACATTTTCAACATTTTCAAAACCAAAAGTACCGCCTTAAATCAAAGGTGTATCGGTCGGAACTCAAATAATAAGTATTCGGTGTAGAGTACGAATATTATATTGAAAATTGGGTCCAAGAACCAACTCGAGCCCAAAATCGCCCCAAGAGTACCGCCCAAAATCAAAAGTGAACCGATCGGGGCAATATGGGACTCAAATAAAAGGTATTCGAGAGCAGATTACGAGTATTGTATGTTAAAAATTAGGTCCAAGTAATGGAACCGTTCCATCCGCTTAAACCCTTCCCAAAAATGGGAATATAAGCCGATCATGACAATAAGGGGTTCAAATGAATAGTATTTGGAAGTGGACGACGCATATGAAATTAAAATTTGTGTTCAAGTTTCTGGTGACGATCTACCCTTATAACCTAAATAGGTTAACTGGCCTATCATGACGATGTGTGGATCAAGTGATAAATATTTTTTAGTGTATAAGAGTGCGAACCTAACATTCAAATTTGTACACAAGTGCCTGGAAGGGAGAATCACAATCACGGTCTCACAAGTGGTACTGGGGAATTCATATACTAATCTCCAGTACCACTTGTGGGACATAGTGAGTTAGAGACATATTTTCCTCGTATTCTTAATGAAGGCGCAACGAATAGGGTCGGGTTTAGCTAGTACGGAATATACAAGCAAACCGCAACACTTTAACTTTTAAAAACCAGTAAGGAAGGGGCAAAAGTCGGGCGGTGTTGACTGAATAATACCCTACACCTACCCTATAAGTACAATGCGGGACCTATATCCAATTCCGAGCCAATTTTGATGGACCCTGGCGAGCAAATATGTTCAAACTGTAAAAATTAGGGTTGACAAATGACAACATTATGGCAAATTACCCAAAATCTGATGAACGTATATATATCTAAATCTGAACCGATTTCGAACAAACTTCTCAGATAATGTGGTAGTCGTCGAGGAAAGCGTTGTGAAAAATTTTGGCAAGATCGGTCAAACATTGCGCTTGCAGTGCCTCTTGGGGTGAAAAGCTGGCGATATACAGATGTGACAGCTATATTTAATCTGAGTCGATTTCTATGAAATTCACCACTAATACTGAGAGTCATAAGAAAATCCTTCCTGCAAAATTTAGACAGAATGGGGTTACAAAAGATCACTTTTTTGCCATATTATATCTAAATCTGAACCGCTTTAGAGCAAACTCCTCTGACACTGTAGCAGTCGTCGAGGAAAGCGTTTTGCAAAATTTTGGCAAGATGGATCAATAAATGCGCTTGCTGTGACTCTAGAAGTTAATATCGGGCGATATATATATATGAGAGCTATATCTAAACCTTAACCGCTTTCCATGAAATTCACCAATAATATAGAGAGTCAAGAGGAAATCCCTCCTTCCGAATTTTGAGAAAATAGGTTAACAAAAGACCGTTTTATTGCAATATTACTGCAAATCGGACGAACCTATATATGGAAGCCATATCTAAATCTGAACCGATTTTGACCAAACTCTATGTATATTATGGAAGTCGTCGAGGAAAGCGTTGTGCAGTCTTTTGGCAAGGTTTGTTCAATAAATGTGCTTGCAGTGGTTCTAGGAGTAAAAATCGGGCGATATATATATATATGAAAGCTATATCTAAATCTGAACCGATTTCCATGAAATTCACCAGTAATGTCGAGATTCGTAAAGAAATGCTTTCTGCCAAATTTCGAGAGATTCGGTTAACAAATGACCATTTTATTGCATTATTACTGAAAATCGGACGAACATATATATGGGAGCTATATCCAGATCTGAACCGATTTTCCCAATTTCAAAAGATTTCGTCTCTAGGCCGAAAAACATGCTTGTACCAAATTTGAAGACGATCGGATGAAAACTGCGACCTGTACTTTGTACACAAATTAACACGGACAGACAGACGGATGGACAGACAGACAGACGAACATAGCTAAATCGAATCAGAAAGTGATTCTGAGTCGCTCGGTATACTTATCAATGGGTCTATCTTTCTTCCTTTTGGGTTTTACAAAAAAATTCACTAAGTTATAATACCCTGTACCACAGTAGTGGTTTAGGGTATAATTATAGTTAAAGCAGGAACTGTACCCTGCACAACTGCGTTGGGAGTGTTGCATTGTATGACTGACCGTCTATCTGTATAATCCGGATTACTTTTCCTAAATTTATTCCAATTTATATGGCCAGAGCAATGCATTTTTGTAATCAGTACAGGCGAGACATCCTCTTTATGCAAAGTGAAGGACGTCCCGGTGGCTGAGTTGGTTTTTGTTGTAGCAGTGTGTTGTGCACTGAGACGACAGCCCTTGCCGAAGAAGGACTTCATCGGGTCAATCCGGTACGTACAATCGGCTGCCTTGGGATTGGGCTGAGTTGGTAGCGTGATCGGGTTACAAGTGCAGTGGTCGTGAGACTAAAGTAGTTAATTTTTTAACAGACTCATTCTGTTAAAAAAAATATTGCTGCCAGTCGAACCTAAGCTAAAATTGTTTTAAATAGATCTTTAATAGAATATTTAATAGAAATAAACTTCATGTAGTGGAATTTGCTATAAATTTTGAGAATCAATTTTTCAATCCCTTCAGGTTTCAAACTTTCTCTACCAAATAATGTCTTCTATTTTGCTTTAATTTATCTGCCTGTTTTTTCTACATCACAATTTTTTGACATCTTAGTTAGTTAGAAAAGTCGTTAGATAGTCAAGTGGATGACACCTATATTGTTAGTGTGTTTGAGTATTTATTTTTGTTTTTTTTTGGTAATTTGCAATTACTCTAACAAAGTAAAACAATGTCTGTGCAAAAAAGTCTCTACAGATTATCATGGGGCCGCCATAGTGGGGACCCTAGAGTGATCGCCGTCTGTCAATGCTTTGAGCTGCAATTTCGTTATATTTTTGGTTGGGAAAATCAATCACCTTGCGTTTCTTACATTATTGCCCTTTTGATATCTGCTTTTCTTTTGATTACTTTAAACTTCCAATTAGAATTGTGGCCTTAACCCAAATTCTAATTGGAAGGTTTTCGTCACAAAAGTGCACATAGCTTAGAGCGCTTCTTATTCTTATCGGTAGCGGAGTTGGTGGTGCATGCTGAGGATATTGAGGATGATGTTGACATATGGCCTGTTGAGCCCACCGCAGTGCCAGGCGGCTGTGAGGGGCTAGTGGGACTCTTATCGTCCAAATCTTCACTGGCATGTGTCTCCAAAAGTTTTAGGGAAGTTTTGGGTTTCGCCCCATCCATGCTGTTGTACAGAGTTTTGGTCAGCTTGGATTTGACCGCTTTTCCCAAAGCTCCTGTCTTTTTAATGCTCAGGCGGGAGATGCCACGTTGATGTTCGGGCGTTGAGGTATCATCGCTATGCTGATGACAATTCAAAGTGGTCACTGTAAACTCAATATCTTTGATATCTTCATCGGTGCAGGCTGTGTTTTTGTTGGAAAGGGAGTGGGAGGAAAATAAGGGGGGTGTTTTTTTAAATCTAGTATACAAAATATGAAAAACAAAAGTTTTTATTATTAACCTGCAAACTCTTCCACAGGTTTGTCTATGGTATCATGATCGATCCAGGTTAAACCCATTTCCACTTTTTCTGCCAAATCTTGCCAATTGCTGCGATTCTCCAGTGTACCCTCGTACAGAGGGGTTATCCAGGGGAAGGTATCACACAATACTCGGTAAAGGGGTAAGCAGATGACATCTATAAAGCCCACTTGCATTTTGGGTAATTCGTCTTTGCGATCCCTGAAAAACAAAAACATATAGAAAAGGTAATTAGAAATATATTGGGATTTCATATCTACGAAACTGCATTTTTTTAAGCTAGATGTAAAATTGGTAACACACCTGTCCATCATGGCCACTGGTTGAGTATTTAATTGCAATTTCTCCAAATCACCTTGATCAAAAAATTCATCCGCCACCAGTTTGGCCACTCGATGTTGCACCTCCCAGGGCTTGGCAATGGCACTGACATCACAAGCCGTCATCATCATGCCACATAATACTAAGGGACATTTTTAGAGTTGTAAGCGTTATGAATGTTGTTTTACATTTTAGTTTATTTCTTCCAAACTTACAGTCTTTTTTATCCTCACTTTGCCAATCGAATTCACCATTTTCCACTAGCTCCAAAAAGGCGTTACGTTTCTTGAAATAAACGGCCAGATCTGTGGAAAGAATGGCATTCTCCACCACCTTCATGACACAGCGGTAGTCCTCGGGTGAAAGCGCCTGAAATGACAATAAAATTTATAAAAATAAGGATTGCTCATTTCGTCAAAATCCGGTCCCATTTATAAGCTTTTAGGTAGGACGTTGAGAGGTCAACAAAACCCAATGTGTCAAATTACAGTAAAATCAGGCCTTATATGGACTTTTCTTTTTATGTGAATTCTTCAAGCCCAAGTCGGGAGATCGGTCTATGTGGCATCTATATGCAACATGCAAGTTTGCAAATTTGCCCATGAACATTACATTAAGGAACTGGGACAAACTTTTCACAAATCAATGAGTGCTGTCCGAATCAATTTTAAGCTCAACTAGCCGAACCGGGCCCGCTCCGCTGCGCCTTCTTTAAGTCTCTAATATCTTTTAAGGGTGAGGACACTTCGCCCTGAATGCGGATATCGAATTCGTGGCATTGTAACCTGTGACGCTGAACGCGTTCGAAGCTTAACGAGAACATCGGACAAAACGGTGTTTATCCCCTCTTAATGTTGGCGACATTTGCGAAGTACAATGCCATGCACGGTCATTTAAAAAGTTTTCCCCAAAGAGGTGAGTCACTGCGGGACGTCGTTCGAACTCGGCTATAAAAAAATGTCCCTTATCATTGAATTTAAACTTGAATCGGAAAGAACTCATTGAGGTGTGAGAATTTGCCCCTTCTCGGTTCCTGGTGGTAATGTTCTTCCTTAGGGTAATGTTCTCATTTGGTGAGGGATGGCACCTCAGACATTTCGACTCATATATGGATATCAAATTTATGCTGCACTTCCAAATCCCTTTAATTTGAGCCCCATATTGACATGGCCGGTAAATATTAACCGTTTGGAGGGTATTTTGGGGCTGGGGCGGTCACCGGCACTTTGCACTGATAATAGATATCAAATTTGTTCTTTATTTCCAACGGAAATGAAGTTCAGTTTAGGGGGTGCTTTAGGGCGTAACTCAAAATACTTGGCTTCATAATTGGATATAAAATTCGTTTTCAACCTTTCATTTGAGTCCCATATTGTCACCACCTAGACTTGAACGCAAATTTTAATGTCATATTCGTAATACTACTCCCTTATACCTTTAATTCGAATCCCATATGGCTCTGGTCGGCTAATATGCCCATTTGGGGGTATTTTGGGGTGGGGGACGTCCCATTACTTGGACCTAATGTTTTATGCCATCTTTGTAATCTACTGCCTAATACTTTTCATTTGAGTCCCATATTAACATAAACTTCGAATAAATCTGTTTAGAAGAGTTTTGGGGTTGGGGGGCCCGCTGGGTACTTGGACTCATATTTTAATACCATATTCGTTTTCTGGTCTCCAATACCTTTCACTTGATACCATTATTGTGCCCACCGGACCACTTTCGGATATGGGTGGCGTTTTTGGGGTAAGGGGGAGGGTCCGCCTCCACCCGATATATAAACATTATAAAGCTTGAGTTTCCTTGCAGACACACAATTGTACACAATCTATGAAAATTTTAAGAAAATCGGTTTAGCCAAGTATCATATAGTCATAATGGGTCTAATGACGTTTTGGGGGTTGACGTGACCCCCTATACTTCGATCTGATTTTGTATGCCAGATTCGAAATCTACTCCCGAATACCTTTCATTTGAGCCCCATATTGAAATGAACGTCCAATATGTCTGTTTGAGGGAGTTTTGGGGTTGGGGCGGCCCGATGGGTACTTAGACCCAAATTTTAATACCATATTTGTGTTTTACTCTCCAATACCTTTCAATTGATTCCTATATTGACCCGATCGGTCCACTTTTGATTTTGGGTTGTGTTTTTGGCATAAGGGGGAGGATCCGTCCCCTTTCCGATACCGAAAAATTATAAAGCTTATGTTTCCTTCCAGACCAATCGTTTCTGCCGTTTTTTAGTCTATACGGAACAAACAAACCTTGTCCCATATATCCGTGATTGGCTAATGTGCCCATTTTGGACGTTTTTCTTGGGGTGGGATGACCCCCTAAACTTCGACATGAATTTATATGCCAGATTCGTTATCTACTCCCGCATACTTTTCATTTGATACCCATATTGTCCTTATCGGTTCAATTTTGTTTTGGGGGTGTTGTTGGAGTAACGGTAGAGGGTCCGCCCCTTTCCATTATCAATAAATAACAAAGCCTTTTCCTACTTCCTGATAATATTCGTAATCTACTCGCGAATACCTTTCATTTGAGTCCCAATTGGCATGATCGTAAAATAAACCTATTTTAAAGGGTTTTGGGCGGTCCCCCATGTACTTGGACCCAACTTTTATTATGAAATTTGTTGTCTACCCTTGAATACCTTTCATTTGAATCCCATATTGTTCCGAAAAAGTGCAACGTTAGGATTATACAACAGGTTCAGAGAACATGTTGTCTTGGCATGGTGACCCCCTATACTTCGGTCTGATTTTATATGCCAGATTCGTAATCTACTCCCGAATACCTTTCATTTGAGCCGCATATTGGCATGAACGTCCAATATGTCCGTTTAGTGAAATTTTGGGGTTGGACCGGCCCAATAGGTACATAGACCCATATTTGTATAACATATTCGTATTCTACTCTCCAATTCCTTTAATTTGATACCCACATTGTCCCAATGGGTCCACTTTTGATTTTGGGTGATGTTTTTTGGTTACGGGGGAGAATGAACTCCCTTCCGAAATCCACAAATTATAAGGCCTATTTCTACTTCCTGACCATATTCGCAATCTACTCCCGAATACCTTTCATTGGAGTCCCATATAGTCATGATCGTCCAATATACCTATTTTATGGGGTTCTGGCGTTGGGGCTGCCCCCCGTTAACTGGACCCAATTTTTAATATGAAATTCGTACTCTACTCCTGAATAGAAACACCAGATATCCCTCCGACATTTCCTTCCAAAGTGGTGTCAACTCTTCAATATATTTTTCGTTAAAGAATTCAGACAGACTTCGGATGAGTATTCCGACTTTCGTATAGACTTCTGAACAAATTCTTAACGTTTGGTGTACTGGGAGGAGATCATGAGTTCAAACCTTCGCGGCGGCAAAATTGTTTTTAGAGTAATAGTAGAGGGAGTGGCCACCGCAGCGCAGGGGTTAGTATGTCCGCCTATGACGCTGAACGCCTGGGTTCGAATCCTGGCGAGACCAACAGAAAAAAATTTTTTAGTGGTGGTTCTTCCCTCCTAATGCTGGCAACATTTGTGAGGTACTTTGCCATGTAAAACTTCTCACTTAAGAGGTGTCGCACGATTGAGCACGTCGTTCTGACTCGGCTATAAAAAGGAGGCCTCTTATCATTGAGCTTAACACTTGAATTGGACAGCACTCATTGATATGTTAGAAGTTTGCCCCTGTTCCTTAGTGGAATGTTCATGGGCAAAATTTGTATTTTTGTAGTAGAGAGAGTGACGGAAAAAACCCCGAGAGCGGGCAGGCACCACTAAAGCGCACATGTGCTTTGGTATTTATTGGTTTTGTTTTGAAGCTTATGGATAATAATTGTTGTTGTTTTATGTTGGCTTGCATAGATTGCCTTTCGACAACAAATTTTTGCTGTGCGTCGTTGAGATTCTTCTGAAATTGTTGCAGCAATATTATTAAATTTTGTCTTTGATTTCTCGACTAAAGTTGTTGGATCTCAAAATTATTTTTATCTGTATCAGATTCGTATTCTACTCCCAAAAATTTTCAATTTCAGGACTACGTTTTGTATTTCAGCCAACAGGTAGCGACATCCGCCTATAAAGGGTGATTTTTTTGAGGTTAGGATTTTCATGCATTAGTATTTGACAGATCACGTGGGATTTCAGACATGGTGTCAAAGAGAAAGATGCTCAGTATGCTTTGACATTTCATCATGAATAGACTTACTAACGAGCAACGCTTGCAAATCATTGAATTTTATTACCAAAATCAGTGTTCGGTTCGAAATGTGTTCATTCACCGTTCAGCGACGGGGCTCATTTCTGGTTGAATGGCTACGTAAATAAGCAAAACTGCCGCATTTGGAGTGAAGAGCAACCAGAAGCCGTTCAAGAACTGCCCATGCATCCCGAAAAATTCACTGTTTGGTGTGGTTTGTACGCTGGTGGAATCATTGGACCGTATTTTTTCAAAGATGCTGTTGGACGCAACGTTACGGTGAATGAACACATTTCGAACCGAACACTGATTTTGGTAATAAAATTCAATGATTTGCAAGCGTTGCTCGTTAGTAAGTCTATTCATGATGAAATGTCAAAGCATACTGAGCATCTTTCTCTTTGACACCATGTCTGAAATCCCACGTGATCTGTCAAATACTAATGCATGAAAATCCTAACCTCAAAAAAATCACCCTATATAAGTAGTGACTCGTGTTGGTCATTAAAAAATTCGAGGAGGAAGAGGGATTTCTGTTTATTGAAACTTGTTTCAAATATCTGGATGTCACAGTTATATGAAAAGACATTGGCAAGAAGTCGACTTGATATTGTATATCTTTAATATGGTACACATGGACCCATTTTTCATATAATCCAAATAGAGACATATTTTGGGTTTTAACTTTTTTTGGTTAAACATTTCTACCAAAAACTGTTTATATAGGTCCACCGTGTTGTATAGTGATACATGGACCAAAGGTCTGGTTTCACATAAACAACTAGTGGTGGTTGTATAGTGATACATGGACCAAAGGTCTGGTTTCACATAAACACCTAGTGATGGCTGGATACCACAATCAAATATAACGCTTTTTTACTTGTCTGTTCTTATGCTAATAAAATTTTTGTTGGAACCAGGCAAATGGTGTACCGTATAATGAATTGAACTTCTATTATCTAATCTTTTCCTCATCTCAATATATGGTTATATAATCGATTTATATTTTTCACAACTCGTGTCTTAAATATTAGCACATAAACAATTTTGTTTATTTATTCTTTCTTTCAAAACATTATGCCATAACTAAGCATTTGTGAAGAAATGAGCATTTCACGAGCATTAAAAAGCAAGTATATCTTGAAAAGCTTTTAATGGCAACAATTATTTATTCATATGTTTCACATACTCGTAAGATGTTCAAAGAAACAGATATTGAATTGCATCGTTTGCAGAAGTTTTTTTATTCGACTCGTACACATGTACATAAATTGAACAAACTCCAAGTCGAGTCTAAGTAACTTTGGTAATAATGGCTGAATGTTGTTAAACGTTATGCGTCGGATAAATTAACATCATAAACTGAAGATTGCTAGCTTTAAAGGGCGAAAAGATAATGGAATGATGTTTCTTTTTAAATATAAAAATCCAATATTTAAATTGAAAATTAAGATGATAGAAGATAAATGTAGAAAATGTAAAAGGAACTTTAAATAATTCTATATTCAACGTCATTAGTACATTATGTAATAACTTATTTTTCATATAGTTCTTATAACATAAATAAAAATTTCTTAACTTACCTGAAAAATATTATTTCCCTCCGAATTCAGTATCATAACACATTGATCAAAATGATGATGCTCCATGGTGCTCGTTGTGTAAAGTATGGCCAAAGGAGATTCAGTTTTTGTTTGAAAGGCATTATTTGTGCCGCGATGATCCAGATCATGACACAAACATGCCACCAAGAGGCCAAAGATTTCCAAATCTTGCATAAAACGCTCCATGCGACCAGTTTTCATCATGGCAAACATGGTTTGCGCCACATTCAAGGCATGTCGCCAATTGTGATACTTAACGGGACGGTAATTTTTGCGTACACTCAAAACCCAACGACAGAGAACATCATAGGGTATTTGAAACATTTGCACTAGATTACATTGCAGGAACATGCGGACGACGGCGCGACAGGTGTCATCGTCACATAAATCGAAATCTAAAAATGTTAAACAACAAGAATTTATTCATTAAGTGAAGAGTAAACTAAAATGAAACTAAAACCAGTAAGGAAAGGCAAAAGTCGGGCGGAGCCGACTATATAATACCCTACCTACAATTTTGAATTCGGGCAATATATAAATATATATGTATATGAGAGCTATATCTAAATCTGAACCGACTGAACCGAACCGAACCGAAGAGATCGTTTACAAATTGTTCTTACTACGGCCAATTAATGTAAATCCGGCGATAATAATATTATTTTTAGGTGTAGCTACTAAAAAGACCAATATTTTGTTATACACAATTGAACAATGTCTTGTACTTATTAGTATTTTGTCCAAATCGGAACCTATTTCGTTCCAAAGGGATGTCAACTCCTCAATATATTTTTCGTTATGAATTCGGACAGACTTCAGATGAGTAGTCCGACTTTCGTATAGACTTCTGAACGTTTGTTTTACTGGGATGAGATCATGAATTCAAACCTCCGCGGCGGCAAAATTGTTTTCGGAGTAATAGTAGAGAGAGTAACAGAGAAAAACCCGAGAGCGGACAGGAATAGGGCACATGTGCGCTTTATATGTTGGCTTGCATAGAGTGCCTTTCAACAACAAATTTTTGCTTTGAGTCGTTGAGATTCATATGAAATTGTTGCAGGAAAATTAACAAATTTTGTCTTTGCTTTTTCGACTAAAGTTGTTGGTTCTCAAAATTAATTTTTATCTGTGTATGTTTCAATGTCAGATTCGTATTCTACTCATAGGCCTACGTTTTGTATTTCAGCCAACAGGAAAGGGACAAATTCCAAGTGGAAGAGGGATTACTGTTTTTTGAAACTTGTTTCGAATATCTGGATGTCATAGTCATATGGAAAGACATTGACCATTTTTCATATGTATAATACACAGGGATGGGTGCTTAATCCAAATTTGAAGTGATTTTAATGAAATCTCGCAAACAGTCCCAAAGCTGTCCGTGTCAAAGTTTGTGCAGATCGATTGAAAATTGTTGCTACTACGGCCATTTAAGTGCAAATCGGGCGATACATATATATGGGAGCTATGTCTAAATCTTAACCGATTTTTACTAAAATCAATAGCGTTCGTCCTTGGGCCAAAGAAATGATATGTGCAAAATTTCGTGATGATTGGACAAAAAAACGACCAGCACTTTGATTACACGAATACATATACTCACAGACGGACAGATGGATGGACGGACAGACGGACATAGCTAAACCGAATTAGAAAGTGATTCTGAGTCGATCGGTATACCTATCCATGGGTCTAGCTCTTCTCCTTCATTGCGTTGCAAACAAATGCACAAACTTAGTATACTCTGTACCACAGTGGTGGTGTAGGGTATAACGATATAATAATAAACTAAAATAAAATGAAATAAAATGAAATAAAATAAAATAAAATAAAATAAAATAAAATAAAATAAAATAAAATAAAATAAAATAAAATAAAATAAAATAAAATAAAATAAAATAAAATAAAATAAAATAAAATAAAAAAAAATAAAAAAATAAAATAAAATAAAAATAAAAATAAAATAAAATAAAATGAAATTAATTAAAATAAAATAAAAAATAAAATAAAAAATAAAATAAAATAAAATAAAATAAAATAAAATAATATAAAATAAAATAAAATAAAATAAAATAAAATAAAATAAAATAAAATAAAATAAAATAAAATAAAATAAAATAAAATAAAATAAAATAAAATAAAATAAAATAAAATAAAATAAAATAAAATAAAATAAAATAAAATAAAATAAAATAAAATAAAATAAAATAAAATAAAATAAAATAAAATAAAATAAAATAAAATAAAATAAAATAAAATAAAATAAAATAAAATAAAATAAAATAAAATAAAATAAAATAAAATAAAATAAAATAAAATAAAATAAAATAAAATAAAATAAAATAAAATAAAATAAAATAAAATAAAATAAAATAAAATAAAATAAAATAAAATAAAATAAAATAAAATAAAATAAAATAAAATAAAATAAAATAAAATAAAATAAAATAAAATAAAATAAAATAAAATAAAATAAAATAAAATAAAATAAAATAAAATAAAATAAAATAAAATAAAATAAAATAAAATAAAATAAAATAAAATAAAATAAAATAAAATAAAATAGAATAAAATAAAATAAAACAAATTAAAAAAAAAAAATAAAATAAAACAAAAACATTAAAAAAAAATTTAATAAATATAAAACCAAAAAGTTAAATTAAATATGCATCTTAAATAAAATTTACAATTAAAACTAAAACACCTCAATTTATATTTCCTACATATTTTTCCACTTACCTATAAACTTAAAACTATACAAGTTATAGACCTCTGCCGACTCTATATTGTCTTGCACCAATTTATCCGTTTGCTCCTGCGGTGCTGTTGCATGGTATGACAAACATTCTAGAGCGACTTTTTGCTTGGCCATCAACTTGCAGGCATTCTCATACATTTGTGTATTATGAATACCTAAACCACAAAATATGGCAAATGCCTCGAATATCGAGGCATCGCAATCGGTAAATGGCACTCCATTGGATTTATTTATCAACTGGGCAACGCCAATCACACGCTTCTGAGCATTGACAATAGGCATGCAGAGTATGGCTTTGATGCAGTCGATCTCATTTTCGGCGGTGATTTGATTATGCTCTTGCACCCACTCCCTAACATCGGATATATTTACAGTTTGGCTGGTGGTGGCCACAAATTGGGCGATTTGAGCCAGTGTTGAATTGCTCAGATCATTGACGGAGGGTCGTGAAATATTGGCCGATTGATTAGCTGCTCCAAGTTCAAAGAGAACGGTAAAACGGTTATTGGTTTTTTGCTGAAAAGAAAAAAAAAGACTTTTGAATTTTATTCAACCTTAAAGGGGAATTGAAAGTTTACTCAACCCACCTTATCTTCAAGACTATCACTACTTAATATGCTACGGCTTAAGCGTCTTTGCATTTCATTGGGCTTCTCTATGATTTTCTCTAAATGACTCTGTAAACAAGAAAGTCAAAATTAAATTTTTTGGAATTTTTTTCTTTTTCGTTAGTTTTTTTTTTTTTGTTATCCTTACAGCCTCACAACAATCCAAATCCACCAAAAACACTGAACACCTTTCACATTTCAGCAAAACTCTGGCCTCGGTCATTATTTTCGTTACCAGGCACTCCAAGTTGTTCTGCTCCTCGAATATGCTGCGTGCCAAATTCAATAGAATCTGATTGCGCCTATACTCCTGGACGGACATTTCAAACAATTGAGCATTTTGTATGCCAATACCACAAAAGGTCAGGTAACGGCGAAATATCTCCACATCATGTTCATCAAATTCCAATGAGCCATTGGTTTTATTGATGATCTGGGCTACTCCAATAATGTCGCCCTCATAATTGCAAATGGGCATTGAGAGTATGGTATTGGTTTTATAGCCAGTCCTTAAATCTATTTCACAGTTAAAACGAGCATCTTTATAGGCTTCCTTAATGTTGATCATCTCTTTCGTTTGGGCCACCATGCCCGCAATACCCACTCCAAAGGGTATAATGATCTCTTCGGAGCGAGCTTTTTTGACAGCATCCTTGAGGGCTGAAATGAGAGAAAGAGAAAAATAGGATTTTAGCTTAAAAGCCAGATTTTAGAAGAGAAACTTGGGACAGTCTAGCGTGCAGTGATGACGAGCAAAGTAGTTAAAGTACTATGCAATTTACGAAATATGCAAATTCTCCAAAGAGCTTAGAGAGGAGTAAGTCTCCAATACTACTGAGAGAAGGAAATTGGTCTATACGAGTCTCCCCTGCTCGGGTCCTATCGATGATGACCTGAGAAATTTACTCGATAAATTCTTAATTCTCCTGCATTTGTGAAAGATTGCGTCGGGGACCAAGGTCTTGGGCGACATGGCGCTGCGGATCACATTTGGAACTTCGTCCACAGTAAATTGTGATGGTGATAAATTTATGCAAATTTGCCCATGAACATTAGGGAACAGGGGCGAACTTCTCACATATCACTCAGTGCTGTCTCAATTCTCAATTTTAAGGTCAATCTTTTTATAGTCGAGTCCGAACGGCGTGCCGGAGTGCGACATCTATTTGGGGAGAAATTTGAACATGGCATAGTACCCCACATATGTCGCCAGCATTGGGAGGCCATTACCACAGCTAAACAATCTTTTCTGATGTTGTTGCCAGGATTCGGGCGTTCAGTGTCATAGGCGGACATGCTAACATCTGCGCTAAGGTGGCATCCATCGTATTTTATAGTGCTTCTATTGTAATAGCCGAAAATTTCGCTAATGTTCATTGACTATCTTATTGATTTCCAGTCAAAGGAAAGAGTTTTGCAGAATTGGTCAGATCCCAATGATCAGTTTGCCAAGACATATCATTGAGCAAACCAGCTGATGTGTGCTGCAATCAGCCATAACTTTGGCAAAGCGCGTCCTTATTAACCGTACAAAACGTAGAGTCATCAATATGCAGCTCTAAAGCCATTGTGGTTATTACGTATGAGAGAATGTCCATTAAAGTCTCCTAGAACCTAGCGGTTATACCCGAATATTGCTGACTGATGTCAGGATTATAACATAGCGTGTAACAACCAACCGGCAATGTTGTAAAGTTTCATTGCGGTAATAGCACCGAACATAACACACATACATTTCGTGTAGGGCTCACTAAGCGTCAAGAACAGTAAAGATATGTCTATACAGCAATAAATAAAGCAAGTCTCTCACCACACTTTCAGCGTGTGGGCCCCCGAACGATTGTCAACACCTCCAGACACGCATATTTCGATTATATAGGACTGACTGTCAATAACTTCGTACGCTGCTGCTGAATGGTTGTTGGAGAACAGGCTCCACATTTTCTTGGTTTGTAAGAAGAATTTCCAATATTTCCCACGATCAATGGAGTAATGTCGATATCTCCAGTCGTTTCTATGTTGATCACGGTCGTAAGGTTGGATTTTGACAGCTGCCTCCAAACGACCAGTTTTCTGTCATTCTTGCTTAAATTTGGAATTAAAATCTCTTTTGTGAATATTTCACTAAACTCCGATACATTACAGACTGCTTATGCCTGATTGAGACAAATAAAAATGTGCTAAGTTCGGCCGAGCCAAATCTTGTCACCACGAATTCTGTAAAAAATTTCCATAAATAGTTGAAGACATTGTGTATTTAACGTACCAAAATGTTGCCATATCAGGCACAAATAGAAGATTCTGGGAGTCGTAGAAGACTAATCGGGAAATCGGTTTTTTTTGGGAGCTTTATCAGGTTACAGCCGCAGTGCGACAACTCTTTGTGGAGAAGTTTTTACATGGTTGCCATACCAATGGTACAGTACCTCTGAAATGTCGCCAGTATTAGGAGGGGATAACCACCGCTGAAAATGTTCATGATGTTCTCGCCAGGATGCGAATCCAGGCGTTCAGCGACATGCTAATCTCTGCGCTACGGCTGCCTTCAATAGGTATACAAAATTAAAAACTGACCAAAGTTCAACATGGGTTCCATGTTTTGAAAGTATTGGGTTGCCCAAAAAGTAATTGTGGATTTTTTAAAAGAAAGTAAATGCATTTGTAATAAAACTTAGAATGAACTTTAATCAAATATACTTTTTTTACACTTTTTTTCTAAAGCAAGCTAAAAGTAACAGCTGATAACTGACAGAAGAAAGAATGTAATTACAGAGTCACAAGCTGTGAAAAAATTTGTCAACGCCGACTATATGAAAAATCCGCAATTACTTTTTGGGCAACCCAATAGTACCTATTTTCGGTGGTATAGGGTATTATATAACCGGCCGCGTCCGATTTTTACCTTTCCTTACTGGTTTTATAATAGATATCTTTTTTTGCGCCTTTATATTTTTGGATTTTTGGACGAATAAAATTTCTCTAAAAACTCTTTGATTTAATGACAACAGAAAAAACACTGCTCATAAAGCTTTAATTGATGCTATAACTCTCTTTGAAATAGCAAATGCTCACCCCGTTCCTTAGTCCTTAATGGAGATTTATGGATTTTTTGTTTGGCAAATATGAAAAATCTTTTATCAATGCATATTTTTTTACCCTCCACTATGGGATGGGGGTACACTAACTTCGTCATTCCGTTTGTGGCACATAGAAATATTGGTCTAAGAGCCCACAAAATATGTATATTGTTGATCGGCATGGTACTTTAAGTCGATTTAGTCATGTCCGTCTATCTGCCTGTTTGTCTATCTGTCCGTCCGTCCATCCATCCGTTCGCCCATCCATCTATCCGTCCGTCCATCCATTCGTCCATCCATTCGTCCATTCATCCGCCCGTCCATCCATCCATCCGTCCGTCCATTCATCCGTACGTCCATCCATCCATCCGTCCGTCCGTCCATCTGTCTGTATGTCGGTCCGTCCGTCTGTCTGTCCGTCGGTCTATCCGTCTGTCTGCCTGTCTGTTCATCCGTATGTCTATTTGTCTGTCTATCCGTCTGTCCGTCTGTCTATCTGTCCGTTTGTTCGTCCATCTGTCTGTCGAAGACTTGTAAACTTTCGAAGCAATAAGGCTAGGCGCTTGAAATTTTGCACAAATACTTCCTATTTGTGTAGGTCGATTGGGATTGTAAATGGACTATATCGTTTCAGATTTGGATATAGTTCAATTTCTGTCCGATTTAACTAAAATTTCCAGAAAGTGTTCTATTATGACTTTTAACAACTGTACCCAGTACGATCTAAATCAGTACATAACCCGATATAGCTCCCATATAAACCAGTCTCACGATTTAAGATATTGAAACCATGGAAGCCGCAATTTTTTTCCGATTTGGCTAAAATTTTGCACGTAAAGTTCTGTTGCAACTTCCCACAACCGTTCCAAGTTCGATCCAAATTGGTCTATAACCTGGCATAGCTTCCATATCAACCCGATGTCCCGATTTGAGATCCTGAGCCTCTGGGTTCTGGCAATTAGGCTAAAATTTTGCAGGTCTTGTTCGGATATGACTTCCAACAAATGTGCTAAGTCTGGTCCAAATCAGTTGATAGCTGCAATATAAACTGATCATAGATCTCGACTTCTGGGGCCACTAGAGTGCGCAATTTTTATCCCATTTCCGAAATTTTGCATGAAGTCTTTACTTTTAACTTCCAACAATTATACCATGTATGGTAAAAAGCGGTTAATAACCTGATATAGCTTCCTTATAAACCGATCTTCCGATTATACTTCTTCAGCCTATAGGGGGCGCGATTATTATCCGAATTGGCAAAATTTTGTGTATGTGTTTTGATTTGAACATCAAGATCTGCGTCAAGTATAGCTCAAATCAGTTCACAACCTGCTATAGCACCAATATAAACCGATCTCCCGTTTATACTTTTTGAGCCTCTACAGGGCGCAATTTATATCCGATTTGGCTTTTTGTGCGACGGCTCCTCCTATGACCTACAACATACATGTTAAATATGGTCTTAATCGGTTCAAAATCCGTTATAGCTCCCACATAAAACGATCTCTGCAGTTCTACAGCCTCTAGAGGGCGTAATTCTTACCTGATTTGGCTGGCCTGAATAGGTATTTAACCTGATATAGCTCCTATATAAACCGATATCCCGATTTTACTTTTTGAGCCCCCATAGGGCGCAATTCTTATCCGATTTGGTTGAAATTTCTACAGTCATAGTTTCTTTGACCTCTAATTGGCCCTTCCATGTCGTGCAAAGTATGGTCTGATTCGGTTCATAAGCCGATAAAGTTCCAATAGCATATCCATTCTTATCCATTTTCCTTTGTTTGCCTATAAAGAGTTACCGTCTTAAGAACTTGACAAATGCGATCCATGATGGAGGGTATATAAGATTCGGCCCGGCCGAACTTAAAACGCTGTTACTTGTTTTTACAAACTATTGATTAATGGCTTAGAGATAAAGTTTGACCATATAACAAATGAAAGGCCTTAACAGCTTTTAATGACATCAGTTGTTAGTTTTTTGCGTTGAAAACCATGTTTGGTAATGTTTTAATGCAATTTAGTCTACCTTGAACATAAAAAACGAGCGTTTTAGTTTTTAGTGACTTGCATAGCCATTTTTCAAAACTTTGTATGCACTTTCACCTATACGTGTTGTAATCGAAAAAAAACCAAATGCCATCAATATTTAAAAAACTTTAATGGATTGTAATCCATAAATTACACTTTAGGTATATTGCGTCATACGAATATTGGCCCTTCCATCTCGTAATAATAAAGTTCAATCGATGATGGCCCTGTTGATAATTGAAATTGCTTATTCATTGTGTTTGCCTCACTATTAATTTTAATTTCATTTAGGGTTTCTTCCATTCCACCATTTTCATTTCATTTTTGCAAAACTTGTTTTTCTCTTTCAACTTACGTGTAGTCTGTGTAACATCGAACAATTTCGCCACTAAATATCGACTGTTGGGTGGTCCTTTGGCCAGGAACAGAGAACCACGATCTGCATGTGTAAGGAGACCCACATTCACTAGAATTTTATGGCAGAGGACATCAATATCCAATTCGTTGGCAACATCACGTATCAATTCCATAAAGAGTTCACCCTCATCCAGTTCCATTAAATGCTGTCGATTGTCCAGCATTGAGGTGCCACTCGATGCAGATGAAAACGAGCGATTTTTCTATTAAAACATGGAAAAAAAGAAGAAAAGAATGGAAATGCATAAAAAACGGTGTCATAAGAAGATGTGTAAAGAAAAAAAAATACGGTGGATAATATTAGCTGATGATAATGAAAATGGAAATTCGAATAGGAGCATTTAAGTGGATACCTTATGAGATATGGTCTAACAGTTAGGAAGTTGACTACTAAGGAGGTTAAAGATAAAATGTTAACAGATAAGAATAAACATAAGACCACCCCATGCCGAAAAGGAGAAAAAATAGGTTCATATATAGGTATAGCTCCCATATAACCAGATTTTCCGATTATACTTAATTCTTACCCGATTCGGCTGAAGTTATATACTATGTTTTCTATGACATTACAGATATGTGGCACGTATGGTCTGAATCGGCCTATAACCTGATGTATTGGGTTGCCCAAAAAGTAATTGCGGATTTTTCATATAGTCGGCTTTGACAAATTTTTTCACAGCTTGTGACTCTGTAATTGCATTCTTTCTTCCGTCAGTTATCAGCTGTTAGTTTTAGCTTGCTTCAGAAAAAAAGTGTAAAAAAATTATAAAAGTTCATTCGAAGTTTTATTAAAAATGCATTTACTTTCTTTTAAAAAATCCGCAATTACCTTTTGGGCAAGCCAATAGCTCCCATGTAAACAGATCTACCGATTTTACTTCTTGAGGCTCTAGAGATTGTAACTCTTATTCGATTTGGTTGAAATTGTACAGTGGCTGTTTTTTTTTAGCGCTAACTTATTACGTGCCAAGTATGGACCCCATTTAAACCGATCCCCGGATTTGATTTCTTGAGCCCCCTAGAAGCCTCAAGTTAGATCCGATTTGGCTGAAATTTGGCACAAAGGCTTCTGTTCCAGCATCCGTGCCAAGTATTATTCCAATCAGCCTGGTATAGGCCCCCCTATATACCAATACCCGATAAGCAAAAATCAATTCCCAATTTGATTGTTACAAAATAATTCAAATAAAAACCGAGTTAACAAGGGTACATTTTTAGAGGAAGCCATGTTGGTGGGCACCGTAGCGTAGAGGTTAGCATGTCCGCCTATGACGCTGAACGCCTGGGTTCGAATCCTGGCGAGACCATCAGAAAAAATTTTCAGCGGTGGTTTTCCTCTCCTAATGCTGGGAACATTTGTGAGGTACTGTGCCATGTAAAACTTCTCTCCAAAGAGGTGTCGCACTGTGGCACGCCGTTCGGACTCGGCTATAAAAAGGAGGCCCCTTATCATTGAGCTTAAATTTGAATCGGACCGCACTCATTGATATGTGAGAAGTTTGGCCCTGTTCCTTAGTGGAATGTTCATGGGCAAAATTTGCAAAAATTTGCATTTGCATGTTGGTGGGCATCAGAGATCTGCAGCAGTCGATCGAAACTCATGCCACAACACATAATTTTTATACCCACCACCATTAGAAGGGGGTATACTAATCTAATTATTCCGTCTCGAAATATTCGTCTAAGACCCCATAAGGTTAGGTTAGGTTGGGTTTAAGAGGCAGTCTGCCATTAGACTCACTTAGACGTTTTCGTTCATTGCGAAACCACAGGAAGAGAAAAAGAAAGATGCCTTCTAGTTTCCACCATTGAACCTTTCAGATCGCTTTAAAAACCCAACAACTTGCTAATGTTCACATCCGCTAAATCAAAATGGTTCTCAAAAGCCCAATAATTTGCGAAGTTGACATCCGCTTAATCAAACAGTTTCTCAAAGAAATGAGAACCTAAAGCGGAACTCCTCTGACTACTAGTGCGGGACACACACACAGAAGGTGTTCTATAGTCTCTTTTTCTTCGATTTCCTCACAGCTTCTGCAAAAGTTCAGTCTGTCAGCATGTTTTCCGATTAGACAGTGACCTTTCAGGACGGACACAATGACTGAGACATCTGTTCTAGCCAATGACAGCAAAGAGGTAGATCTCTTCAAGTTTAGATTAGGCCATATAGTTTTGGAATGCTCACAGCCCCCTCTTTGTGACCATATATCATTCGTTGTCCTTCGGGCCTGGTCCTGATAACTTAGCTTACATGTCGCTAAAGGCATACCCACAGATTCCAGTATCCCTGGAATATGTAGGATAGTTCCTAGTCTCGAAAGCTCATCCGCTTTACAATTCCCTGGGATATCTCTGTGGCCCGACACCCAGCACAAGTGAATTTTGAACTGTTCAGCCATCACGTTGGGAGAGATCTGCGACAGTCGAGGGCGGTTTTTGTGTTCAAAAATACGTTCTATAGGAATTTAATGGCTGCTGGCTGTCTGAGAAGATATTTATGCCAATCGTCGTTATGACATTATATCTTGGCCATTCCACCACTTCCTTAATTGTAAGGATCTCCTCTTGATACACACTGCAGTGGTCGGGTAAGCTTTACGATATGACCAGTTCTAGAGCTTTAGAGTACACCCCAAAGCCCAACTGGTCGTTTAGTTTGGAACCATTCGTAGAAGCCAAAGTACCTTCTGTTACCAGGAATATTGTACTTCCAATCGGTTCTCTCAGGAATAGTGGTACATAACTTTTTTATCAAAAAGGGGCTCAGGCAATGGTGAACCGCATCCACATTCCTGGAACATCGGGTATTGTATCAAGGATATCCCAATGTCCGTAGCCGCCACATGACCAATAAGAAAGCTCTCTTTGCCTCACGACAGTGGTCGCCGCAATTTGTCTAACCACAATGTCCAGAGGCATTAGATACAGCATTAACTTCAGTGCATCATATGGTATATAAGACCTAAAAGGGCGTAGTTATTATAATTTTCAACCGGTTTGCACGAAAATTGGTACGGAACGTCATCCATCTGGTAGCCTGCGTCAAATTTGATCAAAATCGGTTCAGAGTTGAACATAGATCCCATTACAGTTTTCAATCTTCAATCAAAAAATGCAAAATTTGCCCATGAACATTCCACTAAGCAACAACGGCAAACTTCTCACATATCAATGAGTGCAGTCCGATTCAAGTTTAAGCTCAATGATAGCCAAGTCCGAACGGCGTGCTGCAGTGCGACACCTCTTTGGAGAGAAGTTTTACATGGCATAGTACCTCATAAATGTTGCCAGCATTAGGAGGAGAAAACCACAGCTGAAATTTTGTTTTTGGTCTCGCCAGGATTCGAACCCAGGCGTTCAGCGTCATAGGCAGACATGCTAACCTCTGCCCTACGGTGGCCTCCTTCAACCTTCAATCACTACAGCGCAACTATCTCATATGGGAGCTATGTCAAAGTCTTAACCAATTTTTATGACATTTAACACAGGCTTTCAGGTGGGTATTAAAATATTCCGAACCAATTTTCGTGCAAATCGGTTGAAAATTGAATTATAGAATTATATCTTTATATGGGAGCTATATCGAAATCTAAAACTATTTTTACCAAAATTCATAGCGCTTGTCCGTGAGCTCAAAAAGTGATACGTGGAAAGTTTCTTGATGATTGGGTAACCAGTGCGAACTCCACCTTAATCACAAAAAAACAACACACGGACAAATGGCATAGAAGGGTTAGGCTGACAGACGGACATTACTAAGCCGAATCAGCAGGAATTTATGTTTCGAACTATACATTTGCTAACAGCCACAGTGGTGGAGTAGAGTACAGTTTGTGTTTTTATAATAATTTTCATATCAATGTTTCCTTTGTATACCAATTTCATCCCAGGATCTAAAATACTCAACAGGATTTCTTAAAAAGCACAATATCCAACTTTTCGGCAAGGGATCACAGTAACATTTCGCATTTTACTGTTTGGGATCAAAAGTAAAAAAAAAAACAAAAAAAAGACACTTTTTGTCTTTTGGGACACTCTAATAAACAAAGTCCAATTTTGTTCGTATAAACATGGGACCCGGTACAATATTTGTTACAAATGGGGTGATTCTCTCTGGATCTGGTAGGTACTCACAATTCTGCCCAATTATGGAAGACACATTATCTCTTCACTCACTCAAAGAAAGATCTTTTCGTTCGTTATTCGTATCAAAGTAATAAAATTATACCCAGAATTATTCTATTGGGAATCAGAAGGCATCGTTGCGTATACATAACGAATACTTTTAATTGCTTCCATACTCATACGCAACCATGGGCAATGAGAAGCAGAGTAATAATTGTCATATCAACGAAGTATCCTTCGAGTTTAATAGAATTCCTAAAGAAATTATTCAATATTCATTTTATAATCCTATATTTCTTATGTTTTAAGAAAGTTATTATACCCACCACCGAAGGTTGGGGGTATATTCATTTTGTCATTCTGTTTGCAACACATCGAAATATCCATTTTCGACCCTATCTTATATATAAAATTCAATTTGTGTTCGTTTGTTTGTTTGTTTGTTCCGTATAGACTCAAAACAGCAGAACCGATTACCTTGAAATTTTCACAGATTGTGTAGGTTGGTCTGCAAGGAAACATTGGCTATATAATTTGTTGATGTCGGGAGAGGGACGGACCCTCCCCCTTAACCCACAAATATTACCCAAAAATAGAAGTGGACCGTTTGGGACAATATGGGATTCAAATGAAAGGTATTCAAGAGTAGAATACGAATTTCCTAATTTGGTTCCAAGTACAAGGGGAGCCACCACAGACCCAAAACCCATTAAAATAGTTTTATTTGACGATTATGCCAATATGGGTCTCAAATGAAAGGTATTCGGGAGAAGATAACGAATATGGTCAGGAAGTAGGAATAGGCTTTATAATTTATTGTTAACGGAAGGGGGCGGACCCAACATCGTTACCCCAAAAATACCACCCAAAATCAAAAGTGGACCGATAAGGGCAATATGGGTATCAAATGAAAAGTATGTGGAAGTAGATAACGAATCTGGCATATAAATTCATGTCGAAGTTTAGGGGGTTAACGCACCCCCACAAAAACGCCCAAAACGGGCACATTAGCCAATCATGGATACATGGGACTTGGTTTGTTTGTTCCGTATAGACTGAAAAATGACAAAACCGATTTTCTTGAAATTATCGCTTATTGTGTAGGTTGGTCTGGAAGGAAATATAGGCTATATAATTTTTCGGTATCGGAAGGGGTATGGATGTAGGTATCAAATGAAAGGTATTGGAGAGTAGAATACGAATTTGGTATTAAAATTTGAGTCTAAGTACCCATCGGGCCGCCCCAACCCCAAAACTCCCCCAAACTGACATAAATAAAAGGTATTCGGGAGTAGATTTCGAATCTGGCATACAAAATCAGATCGAAGTATAGGGGGTCAAGCCAACCCTCAAAAACGCCATTTTTCGGTATCGGAGGGGGAACGGATATAGGTGTCAAATGAAAGGTATTGGAGAGTAGAATTCGAATATGATATTAAAATTTAAGTCTAAGTACCCATTGGGCCGCCCCAACCCCAAAACTCCCCCAAACAGACATAAATGAAAGGTATTCGGTAGAGTAGATTTCGAATCTGGCATACAAAATCTGTTCGAAGTATAGGGGGTTAAGCCAACCCTCAAAAACGCCATTTTTCGGTATCGGAAGGCGAACGGATACAGATATCAAATGAAAGGTATTGGAGAGTAGAATACAAATATGATATTAAAATTTAAGTCAAAGTACCCATTGGGCCGCCCCAACCCCAAAACTCCCCCATACAGACATTCGGTATTCGGTAGAGAAGATTTCGAATCTGGCATACAAAATCAGATCGAAGTATAGGGGGTTAAGTCAACCCTCAAAAACGCCATTCGACCCATTATGACCATATGATACTTGGTCGAGCCGAATTTCTTAAAATTTGGGTCCAAGTACACAAATGAAAAGTATGAGGCAGTAGTTTAAAAATATGGCATAAATGGGATGGGATAAAGTAATGGCAGGGCGCCCACCCCAAATGCAACCAAATGGGCATATTAGCCGTCTATGGCTATATGGGACACAAATGAGAGGTATTAGCGAGTAGATTACGAATACGACATTCAAATTTGCGTTCAAGTCTAGCTCGATAAGTGCAGAACGAATTTGATATCCATATTTGGGACGAAATGTCTGAGGTGCCATCCCTCCCCTAATGAGAACATTACCCTAAGGAAGAACATTACCACCAGGAACCGAAATTCTTACACATCAATGATTGCTTTCCAATTCAAGTTTAAATTCAATGATAAAGGACCTTTTTTATAGCCGAGTCCGAACGGCGTCCCGCAGTGCGAGTACCTCGCAAATGTCACCAATATTAAAAGGGGATAAACACCGCTTTGTCCGATGTTCTTGCCACGATTCGAAAACGTTCAGCTTCATAGGCTACAATGACACGAATTCGATATCCGCATTCAGGACTTTATCTTGATATAGCCTTTAAATAGACCGATCCACCGATTTAGATTCTTAGGCCCATAAAAGCCACATTCGTTATCCGATTTTGCTGAGATTTGGAAGAGTGTGTTGTGTTGGGCCCTTTTACATCTTTCTTCAATTTGGCCCAAATCGGTCCAGATTTCGATATAGCTGCCATATAGACCCATCTCTCGATTTAAGGTCTTGGGCCCATAAAAGGCGCTTTTATTGTCCGATTTTGCTGAAGTTTGGGACAGTGGGTTGTGTAAGGCCCTTCGATATCTTTCTATAATTTGGGCCAGATCGGTTCAGAATTGGATATAGCTGCCATGTAGGCCGATCTCTTGATTTAAGGTTTTGGGCCCATAAAAAGCGTATTTACTGTCCGATGACGCCGAAATTTGGAATGGTGAGTTAAGTTAGGCTCCTCGATATCCTTATATAATTTGGCTCATATTGGTCCAGATGTGGATATTGCTGCCAAATAGGCTGATCTCTCGATTTAAGGTTTTGGGCCCGTAAAAGGCGCATATATTTTCCGATTTCGTCGAAATTTCTTACAGTGAGTGGTGTTAGGCTCTTCAACTTTGTTCTTCAATTTTCCTCAAATCGGTCTAGATTTGGATGTAGCTGCCATATAGACCGATCTCTCGATTTAAGGTTTTTGGCCCATAAAAGGCACATTTATTGTCCGATTTGCCAAAATTTGGGACAGTGAGTTGTGTTAGGCCACTCGACATCTTTTTGCAATTTGGTCCAGATCGGTCCAGATTTCGATATAGCTGCCATATGGACCCATCTTTCGATTTAAAATTTTGGGCCCATAAAATGCACATTTATTGTCCGATTTCGCTAAAATTTGAATTCGACATCCGTGTCGTATATGGTTCAAATCGGTCTATATTTCGATATGGCTACCAAATAGACCAATATTTTGTTCTACAAAATTGAACAGTGACTTCTACTTAATAGACCACTGAATGTCCGTGTCAAATTTGGTTAAAATCGGTCCTTACTTCGAATTAGCTGCTATGGGGGCATAAATTATGCACTTTTCATCGGATTATGACGAAAGGTGATTTACATATATACCCGAGGTGGTGGGTAGTCAAAGTTCGGCCCGGCCAAACTTAACGCTTTTTTACTTGTTTTTCTTTTTAAGCTATTCGTAAAGCATAAAAAGGTTATAATAATTAAAAATTCAAGTTTTTACAAAAATTTAAATACAATTCCTATATAAAATATCTTTATAAGCAATATTTTAGCATGCTCTTCAACACATTCCCTGCTTAATTTACCTTAGACCCACCAAGATAAATGTGTGTGTTCTAAGGTAAGTGTATAGGTGTTTGAGTGCGTTTGGTTTCCCTGGACAACAGTTAATTTAGTTGAAAACTTTTAAGAGAAATTTATGATGCCCTTCGTGGTTATGATAAAAACGACCATTATGGTTTTTGCATAAATTTTCTCATAACACTCGTAAAAATTAAACAAAAAATTTGTATTTGGTTTTTTTTTTTAACAAATTTTACTTGAGCAAAAGAAAAAAGACCAACAAAGCTGAGATGTGAGCATTTATTTATCATATAAAAGAAACTCACAGAATTTATATGATGTATTCAGATGGTTATGCGGCAGGCTGTTACACCTAACTTTTGTTTATAGTGAAACAAAAAAAAAAATCGTTTTTAACACAATGCATTTGTCCTGGGAAACCACAGACAACTTTTCATAGTTTTCTATCGTTTTTTTTTTTTAACTCAGTTGTAGTTCATGCTAGAATCCAATTTACAGCTATGAACTCTCTAGAGATGAAGGAGAAAAAATAAATTGTAATGAAAACACCCATTGAATGTTAGGTGGTGGAAAAGGAGAGAAAAAATCCTGACAAACAGGATTGGTGTGGGATATGTGTGGAAAACTGCAGTGTATGTAGTGATTTTCCATATTTATGGCGAAAAGGAGTATGTTGAGTGTTTTATAAGTTAACTTAATGGTGTGCATATGTAGGTGTATCAAATATTGACAGCAATTTTTACTTTTTTAAAGCATAGAAACTATATAAAGTTTCTAGACACCTGAAACAAATATCATCCAGATCGGCACATATTGGATTAATAATGTGGGTATAGTAGATGGGTATCCGCGCTCTTATTTTTATACCCACCACCGAAGGATGGGGTATATTCGTTTTGTCATTCCGTTTGCAACACATCGAAATATTAATTTCCGTCCCTAGAAGGTATATTTATTCCTGATCAGCGTAAAAATCAAAGACGATTTAGACATGTCCGTGCGTCTGTCTGTTGAAATCACGCTACAGTCTTCAAAAATAGAGATATTGAACTGAAACTTTGCACAGATTCTATTTTTGTCTATAAGCAGGTTAAGTTCGAAGATGGACTATATCTTGATATAGCCCCCCTATAGACCGATCCGCCGATTTAGGGTCTTAGGCCAATGAAAGCCACATTTATTATCCGATTTTGCTGAAATTTGGGACAGTGAGCTATGTTAGGCCCTTCGACAGCCCTCGTCAATATGGCCTAGATCGGTCCAGATTTGGATATAGCTGTCATATAGACCGATCCTTCGATTTGGGGTCTTAGACCCATAAAAGCCACATTTATTATCCGATTTTACTGAAATTTGGGACAGTGAGTTGTGTTAGGTCCTTCGACATCTTTCGTCAATTTGGTTCAGATCGGTCCAGATTTGGATATAGTTGCCATATGGACCGATCTCTCGATTTTTGGTTTTGGACCCATAAAAAGCGTATTTATTGTCCGATACCGCCGAAATTTGGGACAGTAAGTAAAGCCAAACCCCTTGACATACTTCTGCATTATGGCACAGATCGGTCAAAACTTGGATATAGCTGCCATATAGACCGATCTGGGATCTTGACTTCTTGAGCCTCTAGAGGGCGCAATTGTCATCCGATTTGGCAGAAATTTTCTACAACGGCTTCTCTTATGACCTTCAACTTACGTGTCAAATATGGTCTGAATCGATCTATAGCTTGATAAAGCTCCCATATAAACCTATCTCCCGATTTTGTTTCTTGAACCCCTACAAGGCGCAATTCTTATCCGAATGAATTGAAATATTATACAATGACTTCTACAATGTACAGCATTAATTTATGGTCCGAATCGGACTACAACTTGATATTGCTCCAATAGCATAGCAGTTCCTATTCAATATTCTTTGTTTGCCTAAAGAGTGATACCGCGCATAGAACTCGAGAAATATGATCCATGGTGGAGGGTATATAAAATTCGGACCGGCTGGACTTAGCACGCTATTACTTGTTTTTAAATAGCGATGACATTTCCTTAGGAAAGAAAATTACGCTAACTATTTCTATGAGAGCCATTTCAATGTTGTTCGTTTATTCTTATATGTCAGTATACCCTAATGTTAACTCAAGATAACTGCATAGCTTTCAAGTGCTCTTGAACAAAACAAAACACAACGCTTGCCTAAAGCTAACTAAATTTAGCAATGTTATTTTTTTCGATATGCCTGGCGCTAAGGCTCACCTCACCTCAGAGTCCTTTGCGAGTAGTAGATATGGTAAACAATTCTCTTTGCAAGCCCGGACATTGTTTACACACATTTCTCATGCTTTCGCATGGCAAAGGATAGAGGAGAAGATGGCCGTAATCGCTGTCGGACATGCAACACGAGCATTTAGACCATTTTGTGTTCAAGCGCTCATAAAAGTAAATTGCAGCAAATAAACTGAAAATAACAAAGAAGGGGTTGCAGTGCCAGCCGAAACTGCTCTTTCTTGGGACCCGTTGGGTTGGTATTCAAGTGCAAAAGTGGAACTGAAAGTGTACTATTAAATATTTAGATTTTATCAACTTATCTTGCAGGGAGCTCGGCGCAGAGGCGAGAAGGTTGAGTGCACTTGAACGGGCCAGTGACAAAGGCACTATACCAAATATTTGGACAGAAATTCTCTTCGAAAGTGGTGGTGTTGGTGATGCAAGTGGTGCTGTGTTGTATTGGACCACCACTTGGGCCTTGTAAATTATTTATGGCTTGGCCAAGGCGTTTTGTTTTATTTAATTTTCTAATAAAACGCCATGTTCACATTAAGGCATTCATTGTCAGTCGTTTCGTGCTGCATTTGAAACGTATAAAAAATATGAACACTTTTGTAGGCAACAAAATGGAAAATAATTGCCACGGTCTGCTTGGCTGGCAATTTATTGAGTGCCTGCCTGCGAGTATGAAAGTGAACATTAAAATTTATTTTTATAATTACATTCAAAATTTCCGTTCTTAACAAAGGAAAAAATATTGTGGTTTTTAATAGGCTATACTAAGGCTTAGTCATTCGCTTAATATATTTACATAATATTTTGTAAGTTTAGTTGTCAACAGTTTTTCAGGCAGTCAGAGTGGAAATGGCATCTACATTTGATAAACTTGTGAAATAATGTCATAGCCTAAAGTTAGAAACACATAAATAAAGCTCATTAAGTTTTGCCGGGCGCAACTTTGGGCACACAGTACCATGGGTCTACATATTAAAAAATGTTGACGATTTCTGTTTCATTAGGCGAATGCAACACCCAAAGAAGGGATTGCTAAACAAGTCTTGAAGAAAAGAAATCGCCAGTTCTTCAGACGGACGGACATAGTACACGATTATGCCAATGAGATAAAGAAACCCAATTATCGAAACGCGTCCACCAGTGGGGTGACATGTGTCCTGCCCTGTCTGAGGAGCTGGCAATTTCTTTTTCTTAAGACTCATTTAACAATCTCTCCTTTGGGAGACCAAGCATTCGCTTGGTCATTAAGCTCTACTTGAAAAACATTGAAACAAAAATTTATTCGCAGGACCGCTTGTTAAAAAAACAAACAGATGAAAAATATGATAAATATAGACGACTAGCCGAACCCGGCCCACTCCTCTGCGCCTTCTTGAACTCTCTAAAGTCTTTTTAAGCTGGGGACAATTCACCCTGTATGCGGATATCAAATTCGTGCCACTGTAGCCTATGACGCTGAACGCGTTCGAATCCTGGCGAGAACATCGGACAAAGCAGTGGTTATCCCCTCTTAATGTTAGCGACATTTGCGAGATACAATCTCCTGCATAGTCATTTAAAAATTTTCCCCAAAGAGGTGTCGGGACGCCGTACGGACTCGGCTATAAAAAAAAGGACCCTTTTCATTGAGTTTAAACTTGATACTTGAACCCAAATTATAATACCATATTCGTTTTTTGATGTCCAATACCTTTCATTTAATACCTTTCATATTATGCCCATGGGACCACTTTCGGATATAGTTGGCATTTTTGGGGTAAGGGGGAGGGTCCGCCTCCATTCCATATCTAAAAATTATAAATACTATATTTCCTTCCAGACAAACGTACACAATCTATGAAAATTTTAAGAAAATCGGTTCAGCCAAGTATCATATAGTCATAATGGGTCTAATGGCGTTTTTGAGTTGTGGCGTGATTCCCTATACTTCGATCTGATTTTGTATACCAAATTCGAAATCTACTCTCGAATACCTTTCATTTGAGCCCCATATTGAAATGAACTTCCAATATATGTCTGTTTGGGTGAGTTTTGGGGTTGGGGAGGCCCGATGGGTACTTCGACTCAAATTTTAATACCATATTCGTATTGTACTCTCCACCTTTCATTTGAGACCTACATTGTCTCGCTCCGTCCACCGCCCCCCTTCCACTATCGAAAAATCATATAGCCTATGTTTCCTTCCAGATCAACCTACACAATATGCGACCATTTCGAGAAAATCGGTTCTGCCGTTTTTCAGTCTATACGGAACAAACAAACCGAGTCCCATGTATCCGTGATTGGCTAATGTGCTCATTTTGGGAGTTTTTGTGGGCGTGGGGTGACCCTCTATACTTCGACATGAATTTGTATGCCAGACTCGTTATCTACTCCCGCATACTTTTCATTTGATACCCATATTGTCCTTATTGGTCCACTTTTGATTTTAGGTGGTGTTTTTGGGGTAACGGTGGAGGGTCCACCTCCTTCCGTTATCAATAAATTATAAAGCCTATTCCTACTTCTTGACCATATTCGTAATCTACTCCCGAATACTTTTCATTTGAGTCCCATATTGTCATGATCGTAAAATAAAACTATTTTAGGGGGATTTGGGGCTGGGGCGGCCCCCCAGGTACTTGGGCCCAACTTTTATTATGAAATTCGGACTCTACTCTTGAATACCTTTCATTTGAATCCCATATTGTCCCGATCGGTCCACTTTTAATTTTGGGTAGTACTTGTGGGGTAAAGGGGAGGTTCCGCCTCTCCCGATATCAAAAAATTATATACCCTATGTTTGATCTCAGACCCACCTACACAATCTGTGATAGTTTCAAGGTAATCGGTTCCGTCGTTTTTGAGTCTATACGGATCATACAAACAAACCGACAAACAAACACAAATTGAATTTTATATATAAGATATGAATCAAAAGATGAGCATTTTATGAACCCAAATATTTAGAAGGAAAATTGGTATATATATAGCTTAACTCTAAGATATGGTACGATATAGACCACATCGGGCCAGGTGGTAGAGCATTCCATAAAAGACTTGAGTTTTGGTTGAAAAATCGATAATAATAATATGAACAAATGGTTCGAAAGTGACCTATTCGGCAGGGATATGAAGGGGGTCTCGTACAACTCATTGTTCAAAATTTTAGCGAAAGTTCAAACTATAAGGCAGTTGTTTACGAATGTGGTGCCATCTGCAAAACATTCGGATACGATATGTTTAACTCAACAAACTCTTGGCACACGTTGGGTCAAATCAAACTTCCTAATTTCATTTAAATTGTATCAAAGACAATCTGTAAAGTTTTGTATCCGAAAATCAGTTTAAAACGCTATTGCCAACACTTAACTAATTGGAAGTTAAATTAAAGTAATATTGAGCTTAAAATGCCTCTACATTTTCTATACAAACAAAGCCGCATTGTTACGCATTCAATTGTTTATACAACGTTTAGCACCAGAGAACACACACACACACACACCATCTGTTCTGTTTATATTCGAAGAAAAGCAACACACAAAAACATGTTCATATCATATTTGTATGGATGCTCGAAACCATGACGCCAAACACACCTGTAAAAATTTCTTTTATTTTCATTCTAGAAAAGTGTTGGCATAGCTTTATACTTGCTCTCCATCCTTTCAGGATACAAAAGGCTTTGCCTCAATTCTTCTACAATGGCGTAGCATGACTGCATCGGACTGATTTACAATAACTGCACAATGCATTTTCAAAGTTATTTTTTTTTGTTTGTTTTGTGAGAGCAGTAGATATTGTTTTGCTGTAAAAACATCAAAACCATTATCGCAATTGCGGTTTTGTTTGGGTTTCATGGCAATTTTAAAGTGACATGACACACCATTGTATTTATCGGATAGTTTGTTTGTTATATCATTCAGGTGACTGTTCGAAATGATGAAGAAGTTGCTCAATGAATTTGACACCTCTATATGGTAGGCTATTGGAAATCTTCTGTTTAGGTCAATTTCAATGCAGCAAATGTTACATGTGGCGTATACGTTTTATTTGTATTTGGTAAAGTAAATATACATCATACGCAATAGGTAACAATGGATGGTTAGCAAAGATGAAAATAACATAACAAGGAGCTTTGAAAAAATGAGCTAGCATAAAATCAAAAGGTATAAATAAAATAGAATAAAATGAAATAAAATAGAACAAAATAAAATAAAATAAAATAAAATAAAATAAAATAAAATAAAATAAAATAAAATAAAATAAAATAAAATAAAATAAAATAAAATAAAATAAAATAAAATAAAATAAAATAAAATAAAATAAAATAAAATAAAATAAAATAAAATAAAATAAAATAAAATAAAATAAAATAAAATAAAATAAAATAAAATAAAATAAAATAAAATAAAATAAAATAAAATAAAATAAAATAAAATAAAATAAAATAAAATAAAATAAAATAAAATAAAATAAAATAAAATAAAATAAAATTAAAGAGGCGTGAAAGCGTTCCGTTCGGCAGGGCCGAATCTTAGGAACCCACCACCATGGTATCAGCTAAAAATTTATACAAAATAAATTAATTTGTTATTCTACAAACCAAACTTCTGTCAAACCAGCAAACATTAAAGCTTCCAGGAACTGAATAACGATGATCGAGAGACCGGTTTACAAGGGAGTTGTATCAGGTTAAAGACTGATTTGGATCATACTTGCCATGGTTGTTGGAAGTCGTAAGAGAACGCTATGTGCAAAATTTAAGCCAAATCGGACAAAAATTGCGGCTTGTGAAGAAGTCAAGAAGTCAAATCGGGAGATCAGTTTATATAGAAGCGATATCAGGTTATTATGGAAGCTATTTCAGGTTATTAACCGATTGGAACCGTACTTGGCACAGTTTTTGAAAGTCATAACAAATCACTACATGCAAAATTTGAGCCAAATTGGACAAAAATTGTGGCCTGTAATGGCTCAAGTAGAGATTTTGGTTTATATGGGAGCTATATCAGTTTATGGACCGATTTGAACCGTACTTAACACAATTGTTGGAAGTTATACCGGAACACTACGTGCACAATTTCAGCCACATCGGACAAAATTACTGCTTTCAGGGCCTCAAGAAGTCAAATCGGGAGATCGGTTTATATGGGAGCTACATCTAAATCTGAATCGATATTGCCCATTTGCAATCCCCAACGATCTACATCAATGTTTAGTATGGTTAGGTTGAAAAGAGGGTGCAGATATTAATCCGCCCAATGCTACTATGGACATACACCTAAGCCAGTAATCGGTTTGTTGTGCGCTCTAAATGTTAAGCATCTGTGAAAAATTTCAAGCGGCTAGCTTTACGCGTTCTACCTCTATCGTGATTTCGACAGACCGACATGGCTTAAATTGTGGCTTGTAAGGGGTCAAAAAGTCAAATCGGGAGATCGGTGTATATGCTCATTTACAGTCCCCAACAATCTACATCGATATTAAGCATCTGTGAGAAATTTCATGCGGTTAGCTTTACCCGTTCGACCGCCAACGTGACTTCGACTGACGGATGGAGGGACAAGGCTAGATCGGTTCAGAACGACGAGACTATCATTGGTCATTGGCGAATATTTCGAGGTGTTACAAAAAGACTAGATTAGTATACCCCTCATCCTATGGTGGTGGGTATAAAAATCAAATAACAAAAAATATATATATAATATAAATAAAAAAAAAAATAAAATAAAATAGTACTTCGCAACGGGCAAATTGATGGGGTTAAAATTGCTGAATTTGGTTTAAATGTTAGCTGTTGTAGAATAATGGGAACAGAAAAAACCAGTGTGAAACAAGTAAAAGCGTGCCAAGTTCGAGCGATCCGACTTTTATATATCCTGCACCATGAATCTCGTTTGTCAAATTCTGTGCCAGGTGTCTTTTTATAGGCAAACAAAGGATAATGAATAAAAATTGCCATGCTACTGGAGCTATATCATGTTATGGGTCTATTCAGACCATTCTTTGTTCAAAATTTTAGCCAAAACGGATAAGAATTGCACCGTATAAAGGCTCAGGATGTAAAAGCGAGAGATGTTAAAGGGTTATATCAGGTTATATTTGTCATTTATGTTGATGGACGTAGAAGTAGTCGTTGCATTAAAGCCAAATCTGATAAGAAGTGCGCCCTCTAGAGGCTCAAAAAGCATACTATTGAGGTCGGTTTATATGGGACCTACATCAGTTTATGACCAACTAAGACCATACTTGGCATAGTTCTTTGGAGTCAAAACAAATTCCAAATTTCAGCCAAATCGGACAATAATAGCGTACTCTAGAGGTTCAAGAGTTCAAAGTGTATTAGGTTTAGCACCGATTTAAACCATACTTTTCGCTGTTGTTTAGCTAAATTGGATAATAAGTCAAAGTCAGAGATCGCTTTAAATGGCAGTTATATCAAAGCATTGGCGGATGAGGCCATAACGTACGCATAGTACGTTAGCGCGTTTTCTGGCTATATCGACTTAGAATGGCTATATCGACTTAGAATGTCAAGACGGTGAAGAATAGGAGGGTTGTGTTTTATATTTCGGGAATAGTGAAAACAAACACAAATGTTAATCATCGAAAATCGCGATATTGATTTCAAAATATACCCCTTTAAGATTGAACCAAATGTCGAAGCACTTTTTGCCACTCTGATTGAGGTGTCTCCAAACGCATCAACCGCTTCTTCAGGTGTCGAAAAACGTACGGGAATAAAAAGAAGTCATTTGGTGCCAAGCCAGGACTTTACGGCATATGACTCATCAAATCGATGATTTGAGTGCTCAAAAATGGAGGTGTTTCATATTTTTTATACCCTCCACCATAGGATGGGGGTATACTAATTTCGTCATTCTGTTTGTAACTACTCGAAATATTCGTCTGAGACTCCATAAAGTATATATATTCTGCATCGTCATGACAATTTATATTGATCTAGCCATGTCCGTCCGTCCGTCTGTCTGTCGAAATCACGCTAACTTTCGAAGGAGTAAAGCTAGCCGCTTGAAATTTTGCCTAAAAACTTCTAATTAGTGTAGGTCAGTTGGGATTGTAAATGGGCCATATCGGTCCCTATCTTGATATAGCTGCCATATTAACCGATCTTTGGTCTTGACATCTTGAGCCTCTAGAGTGCGCAATTCTTATCCGATTGGTATGAAATTTTGCACAACGTGTTTTGTTATGATATCCAACAACTGTGACAGGTATGTTTCAAATCGGTGCACCGATTTTGGGTCTTGATTTCTTGAGTTTCTAGAGGGAGCAACTCCTATCCGATATAGCTGAAATTTTGCATGATGTATTTTATTCTTACTTCCAACAACTGTGTTGAATAAGGTTCAAATCGGTTTATAACCTGATATAGCTGCCATATAAACCGATCTGGGATCTCGATTTTCTTGAGCCTCTAGAGGTCGTTATTGTTATCCGATTTGCCTGAAATTTTGTACGACGGATCCTCTCATGGCCTCTCTATGGTCTGAATCGGTCTATAGTCTGATACAGCTCCCATATAAATCGTCCTCTCTATTCTACTTCTTGAGCCTCCAAAGGGCTTAATTCTTATTCGAATTGACTGACATTTTACACAGGTCTCCAACATAAAATTTAATTGTGGTCCAAACCGGACCATATTTTGATATCGCTCTAATAGTAGAGCAAATCTTTTCTTATATCCTTTTTTGCCTAAGAAGAGATGCCGGGAAAAAACTAGACAAATGCGATCCATGGTGGAGGGTATATAAGATTCGACCCGGCCGAACTTAGCACGCTATTACTTGATTAGCATTTCTTTCAACCAATCGCCTCGGGCCTGTTTTTGAGTAATTGACAAATTGTGTGGGATGCAACGCGAACAAATTTTTTTTGATGGTCAAATGTTCATGCAATATTGAATGTATGCTGGTCCCACTAATGCCTAAGGTTGTCTCAATCTCACGATAGGTCATATGTCGTAATATCAGTTGGCGCACAGCATCATTAGTTTTTGGAACAACAACTTTTGATTTAGCTTTATCGCCAAAAATTGAAAAATGTTAATCGATGCAC